>NC_061831.1:1902879-1905379 GCF_019202785.1 Penaeus chinensis
GCCAGCGTGGCCTGCGGAGGTGAAGACGTCAGTGTGCCGCCGCTTGATCGTGCCGCTGTCTCGAAGCCGCTCGAACTCGTCCGTATCACCTGGGTCGCCTCGGGGATTCTCCGGGGCCGAGATTTTTCTTTGTGTGGCGAGGGTGGGAAGAAAGATGGGAGAGGAAGAGGGAGGAAACGTGGGAGGGAGGGAGAGAAATGGGGAGAAAAGAAGGGAGGGGGAAGAGAAGGGAGGGAGGAAGAGGAAGTATGGAGGGAAGGAATGAAAAGGGAAGAAGGGAAGGAGGGAGAGAGAAGTGAGAGGAAAAGAGAGAGAGAGAGAGAGGTGGGGGGGTTAGAAATCATTAAAGAATCGGTTCATAGGAGGAGAGTCTTGTCAAAGGTAACAGTTCTTAAGGCATGTGTGTATAGGGTGGTACGGAGAAGAAGGAAGAAGTAAAAGATGAGAAGGAAAAACTCGAAAACATTAACGAGGGAAATCACACACACACACACGCACACACACACACACACACACACACATGCCGTATAAATACTATATACATTAAAAAACATCAACAAAAGAACTGAAGGCAATTCCTTTTTTTTTTTTTTTTTTTTTTTTTTTTTTTTTTTTTTTTTTTTTTTTTAATACTTTTGGTTCCTTTGTCACATTGAAATCCATTACATGCAATTGCGATCACTGGAGAGGGTGGACATGTAAGTCAATTGGTCCATCTATCCAGCGATTTTCCCCGAGGAACTATCAACTATCTTTAAGTTGCCTTCAATTCATTCATCGTTCTATCGGAACCATCACTATCTCATTATCATCACCATTATCATTAGCGCTGAGTCTTCTCACTGATAACCCCACATCATAACACGTCATATCATTACGTCATCATCCTACGCCATGGATTACGTCATCACATCACGACATATCACTACGTCATTATACCACGTCATAAGCTACGTCATCACACGTCAGATCGTTACGTCACACAACACTACCCTGTTTTCACCATACCAACCAGCTCACTCTCTCAGTGCATCGCTCTCTTCACCATATCCCTTCACCACAATAACCCTCAACGCTATTCACTACAACCGTTCTTAGCATCATACTGTCTCACCATACCATGCGCCACATCGAGAATAAAACTCATCCACCTTAAGTGCCACGAACGGAGCATTTACCTCCACTTCCTCATCCACTTGATCATAATTCCACGTCCATCCACCTCAAGGATCACAAACGGAGCACTCGCCTCCACTTCCTCATCCACCTGATCACAATTCCACGTCCATCCACCTCAAGGATCACAAACCGAGCATTTACCTCCACTTCCTCATCCACCTGATCATAATGCCACGTCCATCCACCTCAAGGATCACAAACCGAGCATTTACCTCCACTTCCTCATCCACCTGATCATAATGCCACGTCCATCCACCTCAAGCACCACAGACCGAGCATTCAGCTCCACTTCCTCATCCACCTGATCATAATGCCACGTCCATCCACCTCAAGGATCACAAACCGAGCATTTACCTCCACTTCCTCATCCACCTGATCACAATTCCATGTCCATCCACCTCAAGGATCACAAACCGAGCATTTACCTCCACTTCCTCATCCACCTGATCATAATGCCACGTCCATCCACCTCAAGCACCACAGACCGAGCATTCAGCTCCACTTCCTCATCCACCTGATCATAATGCCACGTCCATCCACCTCAAGCACCACAGACCGAGCATTCAGCTCCACTTCCTCATCTACTTGATCATAATTCCACGTCCATCCACCTCAAGGATCACAAACGGAGCACTCACCTCCACCTCCTCATCCACCTGATCACAATTCCACTTTAACTGTGTGCGTAATATACTTAAATCGAAAGTTCATCTCACCTGATTATAATTACACTTATAATTCTGTAATATGATTCCGCATAAGAGGTTTATGTTTTTTTTTTGTCTTTGTTTTTTTTTTCTCACTATTATTCTCCTGGCTTTTCATAGAATCACAATTGCTAGACAGTGGCGGATTACATCAAAGAAACGTTTAGAGAGGAAAGAGATGAGAAGATTAGAAAGATTAGAAAACGCATATTTTATTTATATATATTTCTAAAAAAATATCTGCCTATTGTTAGTTTTTAGGAAGTCAGTCGATGGCTGCTTTTAAACACACATGGCAGTTATATTGAAATGGTTTATACGTACAGGGCACATACACACACACACACAGACACACAAATACACACACACACACACACACACACACACACACACATCTCTCTCTCTCTCTCTCTCTCTCTCTCTCTCTCTCTCTCTCTCTCTCTCTCTCTCTCTCTCTCTCTCTCTCTCTCTCTCTCTCTCTCTCTCTCTCTCTCTCTCTCTCTATATATATATATATATATATATATATATTGCTTATCCACATATGGCGTATACTCGTACATTCATATATGAAATTCACGTTTTTTTTTTTTTTTTTTCGTTTAATAAATATT
>NC_061831.1:1927879-1932879 GCF_019202785.1 Penaeus chinensis
CCAAATTTAGAGAACTGTTCTTAATTTCTTCTAACAAGAATTATGGACCGATTAAAAAAAAAAAAAAAAAAAAAAAAGACCATTTATGCAGAAATAAAAGATTTTATTTATTTACTTATCTTTTATATTTCTTATTCATTTTATTTTATTCGCCTGAAAAGGATTCTTAAGGGTTTCGAAACGTGGCTGCAACATGTTAATTATTCTGCTTGAATAAATACGTCTCATTTTGGGATTTTTTGTGGTCATTGTTATTGGCAAAAAAAAAAACAAAAAAACAAAAAAAAAAAAAACATAATAATAATGATCCAGGTTTTATCGTCATTGCCAATTGCAAAAAACAAAGAGACAAACAAAAAAAAAAGTGTTTGAAATAGAAATATAACATCATCTTCGTATCTGAAGGAAGAAAGAAAGAAAGTAAGAAAGAAAGAAAGGAAGGAAGGAAGTAAGAAAGAAAGAAAGGAAGGAAGGAAGAAAGAAAGAAAGAGAAAAAGAAAAAAGAAAGTAAGACATTAAGAAAGTAATTAAGAAAGAAATCGAGAAAGAAAGAAAAAAAGAAAAAAGAAAAACAAGAAAGAAAGAAAGAAAGAAAGAAAAATAAAGAAAGAAAAAAGAAAATAGAAAGAAAGAAATCAAATAATAAATAAATAAAGATAGAAATAAGGAAAACGAAAGAAAGAAAAAAGAAAGAAAGAAAAAAGAAAGAAAGAAAAAAGAAAGAAAGAATTTAAATAAGGAAAAAGAAAGAAAGATATTATGAAAGATATTAAGAAAGAAAGAAAAAGATTAAGAAAAAAAGAAAAAAAGAAAGAAAAAGAAAGAAAGAAAGAAAGAAAGAAAAGGAATAAAGAAAGAATAAAGAAAACATAAAGAAAAAGAAATAAAGAAAGAACAAATAAAGAAATTAAGAAACAAGTGAATGAAAAAAGAAAATGAAAGAAAGCAAAAAAAAGAAACAAAGAAATTAAGAAAGAGAAAAAGCAAGAATATTTTTTTTACGAAAGAAAGAGAGAAAGAAAAAATAAAGAAAAAATAAAGAAATCAAAGAAAATAAATAAAAAAGGAAAGAAAGAAAAAAGAAAGAAATAAAGAAAAAAAGAAAAGAATAGAGAAAAAATAAAGAAAAATAAAGAAAACTTATAGAAAAAATAATGAAAAAATAAAGTAAAATAAATAAACAAATAAAAAAAAGAAGGAAGGAAAGAAAGAAAAAAGAAAATAAATAAATAATGAAAGAAATAAAATAAAATGAATTAAGAAATAAAAAAATAAAAAAATAAAAAGAACAGAAGCAGAAGAAATTATGAAATTAAGAAAGAAAAAGAAAAAGAAAGAAAAGAAAGAAAAAATAAAAAGAAAGAAAAGAAAGAAAAAAGAAAAAGAAAGAAAAGAAAGAAAAAGAAAAAGAAAGAAAGAAAGAAAAAATAAAAAAGAAAGAAAAGAAAGAAAAAATAAAAAGAAAGAAAAGAAAGAAAAAATAAAAAAGAAAGAAAAGAAAGAAAAAATAAAAAGAAAGAAAAGAAAGAAAAAATAAAAAGAAAGAAAAGAAAGAAAAATAAAAAGAAAGAAAAGAAAGAAAAAAAAAAAAGAAAGAAAAGAAAGAAAAAATAAAAAGAAAGAAAAGAAATAAAAAATAAAAAGAAAGAAAAGAAAAAAACAAGAAAATAAAAGGAAAGAAAAGAAAGAAAAAAATAAAATAAAAGAAAGAAAAAATAAAATAAAAAGAAAAGAAGAGAAAATTAAGAGAAAGAAAAGAAAGAAAAAATAAATTAAAAAGAAAGAAAAGAAAGAGAAGAAAAAAAAAAGAGAGAAAAGAAAGAAAGAGAAAGAAAAGAAAGAACAAAAGAAAACAAAAAGAAAGAAAAAAGAAAAAGAAAGAGAAGAAAGAAAAGAAAAAACAAAATAAAACAAAACGAAAGAAAATAGAAAAAGAGAGAAAAGAAAGAAAAGAAAGGACAAAAGAAAACAAAAAGAAAGAAAAAAGAAAAAGAAAGAGAAGAAAGAAAAGAAAAAACAAAAGAAAACAAAACGAAAGAAAAAAGAAAAAGAGAGAAAAGAAAGAAAAGAAAGAACAAAAGAAAACAAAAAGAAAGGAAAAAGAAAAAGAAAGAGAAGAAAGAAAAGAGAGACAAGAAGAGAAAGCCAGCGACCGGGACCCCGCAAGGAGGAGAGCTTCCTAGCGCCTCCGCCCGGGATTTTGGATTTGGGATTTGGGATTTTGGATTTTCATCTAGTATTTTCACCGTGATTATTGGCGCATTATGTTCGGCGTTTGTTCTGTTATTAAGTGCTTGTAGGGTATCGGTTTAGCTAGTTGTCTGTCTGGATGTCTGGATGTCTGGATGTCTGGATGTCTGGATGTCTGGATGTCTGTATATCTGTCTGTCTGGATGTCTGGATGTTTATAGATCTGTCTTCGTGGATAGATAATTAACTAGGTGTCTATATATCTGTCTATGAGGCTGTTTGACTATTTATCAAGGTATCTATAAGTTTATATGTGTCTGTCAATCAGTCTATATATTTGTCTATCTACCTCCACCCTCAACCTCTTTCTCTCTCTCTCTCTCTCTCTCTCTCTCTCTCTCTCTCTCTCTCTCTCTCTCTCTCTCTCTTCCCCCCCCCCCTCTCTCTCTCTCTCTCTCTCTCTATCTATCTCTCTCTCTCTCTCTCTCTCTCTCTCTCTCTCTTCCTCTCTCTCTCTCTCTCTCTCTCTCTCTCTCTCTCTCCTCCTCTCTCTCTCTCTCTCTCTCTCTCTCTCTCTCTCCCCCCTCTCTCTCCCTCTCTTCTCTCTCTCCCTTTCCCTCTCGCTCTACCTCTTGGTTTGTCTACTCATCTCTCTATCTATCTACATAATAATAATAATAATAATAATAATGATAATAGTAATAATAATAATAACGATAATAAGATAAAGATGATGATTATAGTATTACTAATAATAATGATGATAATGATGTTGATAATAATAATAATAATAATAAGGATAATGATATTATTACCATCGACAATGGTAATAATAATAATAATAATAATACTAACAACAATATTGCTAATAACGATGATAATGATAATAATAATGACAATGATGATAATAACAAAAATGGTAAAGACTACGATATAACAATATAAAACTATAACATAAGTAATCATAGAAACCACAGAAACAAGCAGATGCCTAATCTCCAAATCAGACAGAAAACACACAGCCACGTGATCTTAAAACAAGAACAAGAAAAAAAAGTTGAAGAACATAATGCAATTTTGACTGTCGGGACTCCCCACCCTCCCCCTCCTATGCCCCCCCCCCCCACACACAAGGTGTTCCTGTGTGTTCACATGACTCCAGGTAAATCCCAGGTAAATCCCACGTGATTGGGGATTAGAGCCCTTGTCATGACTTCAGTAGCTGGTCGAGAATAAACCTCGTTATCTTTCCCATCTCGTATGTTGGCGGCGCTGATGATTAGCGCTGAATTTCTGAAGTGAAGATGGGGAAAAAAGGGAAATATATTTTCTCTCATTTTCTCTGTGTCTCTGTCTATTTCTATGTCTCTGCCACTGTCTGTCTGTCTGTTTGGCTGTCTTTCTCTATCTCTGTCTCTATCTTTCTTTTCTCTCTCTCTCTCTCTCTCTCTCTCTCTCACTCTCTCTCTCTCTCTCTCTCTCTCTCTCTCTCTCTCTCTCTCTCTGTCTTCTCTCTCTCTCTTTCTCTCTCTCCACTATCATCAATATCATTATTATTATCAATATCATCATTTTATTATTATAATATGATAATTATTATCATCGTTATTGTTATTATTATGATTGACATCATTATTATATTCATAATCATCACCAGCAATTATTTGTATCATTATCATCACCTTATTAATGAAACAATTATCATCATTACTAAGGCTGTTATTACCATTATTGAAACTGTTCATACTATTGTGGAAGTTATTGTAATCCCCGATGATATAATAACTGAATCCACTATGAATTTCATCACTGAAGCTGTTATTGTTATCGTTTAAGTTATAATTGTAATTAGTGAAGCTATTATTATTACTGCTGAAGCGTTACTACTATTAATGAAAGTTATTTCTTATCATTAGTGGTGGTATTAGTATCATAACTGATATTCCTATCAATTATGAGAGAGAGAGAGAGAGAGAGAGAGAGAGAGAGAGAGAGAGAGAGACAGAGAGAGAGACAGAGAGAGAGAAAGAGAGAGAGAAAGGGAGAGACATAGAAAGGGTATACGGATAGATAGATAGATGGATAGATAGACAGACAGACAAACGAATACATAATTAAATAGATTCATAGCAGATAGACAGGCAGACAAATATAAGGTAATTAGAGTGATACACAAATAGATGGACAGACAGGCAGACACTGTCTTTTTCTTCCGTCTCCCTCCTCCTCCATATCCTTCTCCTCCTTCCCTCCAACCCCTCTCTCCTTTCGTTTCCTTCTCCCTACCTCCTCTCCCTCTCCTCCCCCTCCTCTCCCTCCTCCTCTTATCTCCTCTCAGTCCCTCCCCCCTCTCCCTCTCCCCCTCCCCCTCTCCCTCCCTCCTCTCCCTCTCCTCTCCCTCCTCCCCCTATCTCCTCTCCGTCCCTCCCCCTCCCCTCCTCTCCCCCCTCTCCTTCCCTCCTCTCCCTCTCCTCTCCCGACAATCACCCGGGTCGGTCTATCAGCTTTAAATCATTCGTCCGTTTCCTTGTAAACTTTAACCTCGTGTCATGGTTCGCATCCCCCCCGCCCCCACCTCTTCTCCTTACATCTCTCTCCCTCCCCCTCTCTCTTCCTCCCTTCCCCTCTCTCCTTCTCTCCTTCCTTTCCCTCTGTCACTAGTCCTCTCTTCTCCTTCCTCCTTCTTTCTTTCCTCTTCTGATTTATCCTCCCACTCCCTTTTACTCTCTTCTTCTCCTCGTCTCCCTCTCTCACCCTCCTCTTCTTCTCTACCCTTCTCCCTTCCTCGTTTCTTCTCTCCCTCCTCCTCT
>NC_061831.1:1947751-1951770 GCF_019202785.1 Penaeus chinensis
AGATAAAATTAGCTGAACTAACAAACACAATAAATATAAAGAAGAAAGAAGATGTACGAAAATTCAATACTCAAATAATAAATGAAACAGCGTTCTCAGGTACCAGAATGACAACAGCTAAAAGGAGACTCGGATTAGGGAGAAATCAGTTGCATGCAATAAAGACCCCCGAGAGAGAAGTGACATATAATAATAATGAAATCATAAGAGTAGTGGAAGACTTTAAAAGGGATCTATACAACTCAAATGAACAGCCACGGATAGAAGCGAACGCGGTAACTAGAGACGTACCTAACTTCACAACAGAAGAAATAAAAAGAACGCTTATAGACATGAAGAGAAGATAAACAGATTGAATTATTATATCCCTTATAATAGATGCACGAGAAATTGCAACAGTGAAATAGTCAATATTTTTAACATATGCCTTCTCAACAGACATTCTGGATTCTAACCTGCCAAGAGAACAGGCAGACTTCCACAGTGGATTCTCAACAACAGACTACATCCATACTGTCACCCAAATAAGAGAAACAATAAATGAATATAGGAAACCCCTTTGTAAGGCATCCATCGATTATGAAAAGGTATTTGACTGTGTACAAATACTAGCAGTACTAGAAGCTATTCAAAGACAGGGAGTAGAGGAGGTATATTGCAAAATATTGGAAGATATATACAAAGATAGGACAGCAATCACCAAGCTCCACACGGAAACTGATAAAATACCAATTAAATAAGGTGTTAGACAGGGCAATATACCATCTCAAAACTGTTAACAGCTTGCCTTGAGGAAATATTCAAGAGGCTAGAATGGAAGGGAAAGGGTATCAAAAAAGGAGACGAATATCTAAATAATCTAAGATTTGCAGATGATATTGTTCTCTTCATTGAATCTGCAAATTAAATGCATCCACTAATAAATGATCTGAGTAGAGAAAGTCTGACGTTAGATGAACAAGAAAAAGACTAAGATCATTTTCAACAATAGGGTTCAATTCGAACAGACACATATACAAGGTGAAACGCTAGAGGTAATGGACAAGTATATACCTAGGGCAACTCGTACAAACACATCTAGTGAAGAGGAAATTAAGTGACACATCAGTCTAGGCATACAGTAGCATACTACTACTGGCTCCTTGCCATTATGTTTAAAGAGAAAAGTCTTTAACCAATGCATCCTCCCACTTATGACCTATGGATCAGAAACAGGGACTACAACCAAATAACTGATAAGTGCCCAGAGAGGGATAGAGAGGTTGATGCTGGAAATTAGCCTCAGAGATTGGATGAGGGCGACGTGGATCAGGGATCAGACAAAAGTGGAAGATAGATATATGTTGGAGACAGGACGACAAATGGACAAAGAAGGTAACAGACTGGGCTACAGATAACATAAAGAAGCCAAGGGCCAGATCAGTGACAAGATGGCGTGATGAAATAACGAAATTTGGGGCCAAGACTGGAATAAAAAACGCAAGATAGACAACGTTGGAAAAAAATTGGGAGAGGTCTGCATCCAGCAGTGGATGGATTCAGGCTGCTGCTGCTGCTGCTGCTGATGATGATGATGATGATGATGATGATGATGATGATGATGATGATGATGATGATGATGATGATGATGATGATGATGATGATGATGGTGTGTGTGTGTGTGTGTACACACATATATATGTATGCATGTATTTATATATCTATTATTCATATTTATGTATAATGTATATATGCACTATTCTAAACATAAATATCCAACCCCACCTGAGCCCTCCTCCTCTCAGCCTCTCCCTCGCAGCTTCCTCAGGTCGCCCTCCTCCCCCTGAGCACCACAGGGCGTCTCGCTCCTCGTCCTCGCCGTCTCTGCCTCTGACATTCCTTTATCCCGAAGGAGACGCCGCCGGCAGGATCATCGGAAACCTTCGTGTGTCCTTTTCATTTTCAAGTTCTTCGCCTGCTTCTCTGGCAGGAGGAGGGAAAAAAGGGTATTTGTTTGTGTGTGTGTGTGTGTGTTTTTTTTTTTTTTTTTTTTTGTATAATTAGCAAGGAAAGGATGTTTCTCTGCTTGTCTGTGTGTGTGTGTTTGTCTGTCTGTATGTCTGTCTGTCTGTCTCTCTCTCTCTCTCTCTCTCTCTCTCTCTCTCTCTCTCTCTCTCTCTCTCTCTCTCTCTCTCTCTCTCTCTCTCTCTCTCTCTCTCTCTCTCTCTCTCTCTCTCTCTCTCTCTCTCTCTCTCGCTCTATCACTCTCTCTTTAAACCCTATCACTATCCCCTCCTCCCCCCCTTCCTCTTCCTTTCTTCATCCGACCCCTTCCTCCTCCCTTCCCCCCTCATCCTACCCCCTTCCACCTACCCTCCCTCCCTCCCTCACCCTCCCTCCTTCCTCCCTTCTTCCTCCTCACTTCCTCACCCTATCCCCTTCCTCCCTCCCTCGTCTCCTCCCTCACCCTACCTCCTTCCTCCTCACTTCCTCACCCTACCCTTTTCCTCCCTCCTTCCTCCTCCCTTCCTCCTCCCTTCCCCCCTCCCCCCTCCCCATCCGGCCAATAAACGGAGCACGGGAGTCGATATTGAGCGTGCATTACAGGAACACAGCGATAAAAATGCTGGCGCGGTATTGCGAACGGGAAGGGAGGGAGAGGGAGAAAGGGGGAAGAGGGAAAGAGGAAGAGGGGAGAGGGGGAGAGAGAAGAGGAAAGGGAGAGAGGGAAGAAAGAAGAGGGATGGGAGAGGGATATAGAGAAGAATGAGAGAGAAAATAGTGAAGAGTAAAGAAAGAAGAGGGAGGGGAGAGGGAGAAAGAGAAGAGGGAGAGAGAAAAAAGAGAGATGGAAGGAAGGAAGGAGGCAAAGGGAAAATCGGAGGGAGAATGATAGGGGAAATGAAGAGAGAGTGAGAGGGAGAGGGGGGGGGGGCAGACAGATAGACAGAGAGAGAGAGAGAGAGAGAGAGAGAGAGAGAGAGAGAGAGAGAGAGAGAGAGAGAGAGAGAGAGAGAGAGAGAGAGAGAGAGAGAGAGAGAGAGAGAGAGAAAGATAGAGAAAGAAAGAGAGAGAGAGAAAGAGAAAAAGAGAGATAAAAAATTAAGAGGAAATAGAGAAAGAGAGACAGAGATCTAAATAAGAAAATTAAGAACATGACACATAAATGTAAAGAAATATACTCGAGTAATCCTCATTATGACCACACTATATTACCTGTACTCTCAAAACTGTCACGTGTAGTAGGCCGTATGTGCAATTACAGCAGTCTCCCTGATGAAATAATATCAACATTGCAAAAAACAAAAAACAAAAAAATAATGCAACAGGAGTCTATCACAAACGGCAGATGGCTACACGACAGAAACAAAGACAACATAAACACGAAAGAATAGTTGTGAATAACCAATGAAAATAACTTGAACCACGTAACTTCAAGCGAGCGTGTTGCACAACCCCGATGCACGGCGTGGCTGTTACAGACGGTGCATTTCAAGATGCAGGGTTGTGAGCGATGCCAAGTGTAGTTTCCAGAGGAAGTGCAAGTTTGTGTGGGGAACTTTTGTGTGTGTGTGTGTGTTTGTGTGTGTGTGTGTGTGTTTGTGTGTGTGTGTGTGTGTGTGTTTGTGTGTGTGTGTGTGTGTGAGTGTGTGTGTGTTTGTGTGTGTGTGTGTGTGTGTGAGTGTGTGTGTGTGTTCGTGTGTATGTTCGTGTATGTCTGTACGTGTATTTTCATGTGTTCGTTCATATCTGTGTGTGTGTACGCATGTGTTAATACGCATGTATTAAAAGGAGGTTATATGTTGAGAATAAACTAATGCACACACACATACAGATAGATAAATAAATAGACAGATAGATAGATAGATAGATAGATAGATACTTAGATAGATGGATAGATAGAGATAGAGATAGATAGATACATATATACATAGATAGATAGACAGAGATAGATATAGATAGATAGATAGATAGATAGATAGATAGATATATAGATAGATGGATAGATAGATATAGAGATAGATAGATGCATAGATAGA
>NC_061831.1:1959370-1961870 GCF_019202785.1 Penaeus chinensis
TCCCCATCGGCTTCCCCATCCTCCTCCCCATCGGCTTCCCCATCATCCTCACCATCGGCTTCCCCATCCTCCTCCCCATCGGCTTCCCCATCATCCTCCCCATCGGCTTCCCCATCATCCTCCCCATCGGCTTCCCCATCATCCTCCCCATCGGCTTCCCCATCATCCTCCCCATCGGCTTCCCCATCATCCTCCCCATCGGCTTCCCCATCCTCCTCCCCATCGGCTTCCCCATCCTCCTCCCCATCGGCTTCCCCATCATCCTCCCCATCGGCTTCCCCATCATCCTCCCCATCGGCTTCCCCATCATCCTCCCCATCGGCCTCCCCATCCTCCTCCCCATCGGCTTCCCCATCATCCTCACCATCGGCTTCCCCATCCTCCTCCCCATCGGCTTCCCCATCATCCTCCCCATCGACTTCCCCATCATCCTCCCCATCGACTTCCCCATCATCCTCACCATCGGCTTCCCTATCAGCCTCCCCATCGGCTTCCCCATCCTCCTCCCCATCGGCTTCCCCATCCTCCTCCCCATCGGCTTCCCCATCCTCCTCCCCATCGACTTCCCCATCATCCTCACCTTCGGCTTCCCCATTATCCTCCCCATCGACTTCCCCATCATCCTCCCCATCGACTTCCCCATCATCCTCCCCATCGGCTTCCCCATCATCCTCCCCATCGGCTTCCCCATCATCCTCACCCTCGGCTTCCCCATCATCCTCACCCTCGGCTTCCCCATCATCCTCACCCTCGGCTTCCCCATCATCCTCACCATCGGCTTCCCCATCATCCTCCCCATCGGCTTCCCTATCAGCCTCACCATCGGCTTCCCCATCCTCCTCCCCATCCTCCTCCTCACCAGCCTCCCCATCCTCCTCCCCATCATCCTCCCCATCAGCCTCCCCACCCTCCTCCCCATCATCCTCCCCATCAGCCTCCCCACCCTCCTCCCCATCATCCTCCCCATCATCCTCCCCATCATCCTCCCCATCATCCTCCCCATCAGCCTCCCCACCCTCCTCCCCATCCTCCTCCCATCAGCCTCCCCGTCCTCCTCCCCATCAGCCTCCCCATCCTCCTCCCCATCCTCCTCCCCATCCTCCTCCCCATCCTCCTCCCCATCCTCCTCCCCATCCTCCTCCCATCAGCGCCCCCGCCCGGGCCGGCAGCGGGTCGGTCGGCCAGCAGAACCGCCGCAAAAAGGGCGCTCGAGTGACAGGTGGGCGGCGGTCAAAGGCATCCACCCACCCCCGCCCTCGCCTCCGCCCTATCTCGCACCGCCCTCGACGCACTCGAGGCTCCTCTCTTCTTTTCCTCCTTCTTCCTTCTTCTTCTCTTCTTTCTAGCTCTCTCCTTCGTCCACGCTTCTTGCCTCCCTCCTTCCTTCCTTCGTTTCTCTCTCCCTCCTTGTACCAGCTCCCTCCTTCCAGCTCCCTCTTTCTCTTTTTCTTCCTCTTCCTCCCTCTCCTCCTCGCTTCTCCCTCCTTCTTCAACCTATCTTCTTCCCTCTTGCTCCTTCCCTCTGCATTCCTTCTTTAAATTACCTCCTTCCTCCTCTTCTTCTTCACTTTCCCTCCTTCCTTTCCTACCTTCACCTCCTCCCTTCTCCCCCATCTGCTACCTTCCTCCTTCCCCCTCTTCCCCTTCTCCCATCACCCCCTCCCCCTCCTCCCCATCTTCAAACCCTCAAGATCTTTTGTCGATTACCTTTGAAAGTATTCGTTCTTCCTATCCCCTCCCCTTCTCTCTCCCACTTTCTTTCTCTCTCTCACTCTCTCTCTCTCTCTCTCTCTCTCTCTCTCTCTCTCCCTCCCCCTCTCTCTCCCTCCCTCCCTCTCTCTCTCCCTCCCTCTCTCTCTCTCTCTCTCTCTCTCTCTCTCTCTCTCTCTCTATCTATCTATCTCTCCCTCCCTCCGTCTCTCTCTCTCTATCTCTCTCTCCCTCTCTCTTTCTCTCCCTCCCTCCCTCTCTCTCTATCCCTCTCTCTCTCCCTCCCTCTCTTTCTATCTCTCTCTCATTCTCTCTCCCTTCGTCCTTCTTTCACACACATCCTACATTCAGTCAAAAGCACTCCTCCCTCAGTACAGATTCCATTCACATAAACCAATTACAAAGTCATACATACACTTGTTACGCACCTCCTCCTTATACTCATCCTAATCTTTATAAAGTAAGTACTAGACCTCCCTTATCCCTTATTCCCTAATCCCACTTACGCCCAGGGTGTTAGATACACACTTTACACGCCCATCACTATACAATATATTCATACTTATATATATATTCATACTGCACACTATACTCATGCTTATATATACTCATACTGCACACTATACTTATATTTATGTATGCAAATACTGCACACTATACTTATACTTATATATACTCATACTGCACACTATACTCATGCTTATATATACTCATACTGTACACTATACTTATATATATACTGCAAACTATACTTATACTTATATATACAAATACTGCACACTATACTTAT
>NC_061831.1:1971870-1975387 GCF_019202785.1 Penaeus chinensis
TCGTTATAATTATTATTACTCCCTTGTCTTCCTCTTCCTCTCTCTCTCTCTCACACATATAGTCTCTCCCCATCTTTCTCTCTTTCTCTCTCTCCCTTTGTTTTGTCTCAGGTCCCCCCCCCCCTCTCTCTCTCTCTCTCTCTCTCTCTCTATCTATCTATCTATCTCTTCTCTCTCTCCATCTCTCTCTCTCTCTCTCTCTCTCTCTAACTCTCTCTCTCTCTCTCTCTCTCTCTCTCTATCTCTCTCTCTCTCTCTCTCTCTCTCTCCCTCTCTCTCTCTCTCTCTCTCTCTCCCCCCCCCCCCTCTCTCTCTCTCTCTCTCTCTCTCTCTCTCTTGCTCTTTCTTCCTTCTCCCTCTCCTCCCTCCCTCTCTCCACCTATCTTCCTCTCTCCCTCTCCCCATCTTTCTTCCTCCCCCTCACCTCCTCCTCCTCCTCCCCTTTCTCCCCGGCGTCAGTGAACAGCCCAGGAACGCCCACACCTCGGCTTGACCTCATGACCTTTAAGAGCCCTGCCTTAGACATCCATTGTGCTTAGACCGTAGCAACCACCGTCTTCGTGGAGATCGTCGGAGGCATCTTTTTCTGTTTTATGATTTTTTTTTCTTATTCGTTTGTGTGTTTTTTTGTTTTTTTTTGGGGGGGAGGGAGGGAGGGGAGGGGAGGGATTGTTTGTGATGAATGCCTTGTTGTTAGGGAGGAAGGAGGGAGGGTAATATGGCGGGGTGGGGGGTGGGGGATCATCGTGTTCGAGTCAGGGTGTCACTGATTATTGTTATTATTATCGTTGTTGTTATTATTGTCGTCATTTTCAATGTGCTTTTGGATAATTTGAGTTTGTGATAAGCGCATAGAACCGACGGGTAAATGATAAGAAAATAATGGAAATATCTTTATAACCCAAGAACAGTGAATGCTTTAGCTCGAGGAGAAACCCTGGTAAAAGTCTACGGCACAAAACCCCCATTCGAATACCACCCTTGGCCGGGAGACGTTTTCGCCGCCGTCTCGACATCAGCCGTGCCTGCGTGTGTCGAGCCACTGATCGCATATTGTAATGCTAAGACAGGCGGTGATATACACTGCCATTACGGTGAAACATCTGCGCGCTATGACTAAAAAAGTCGTCAGCTAACTCAAGATGTGTTTTCCTAACTGCAGTTTTATGGAGGTCTGGAGTTCATAGCACGTTTAGTCCTATATCATGGCTGAAGAAAAGTTTGGCAGTTTGGTCGCTCGAATACAGCATAATGTTCAGGATTCCGTCATCATGGGGAGCACAATGACCAGCGTTTAGACAAGTTGCTGGCTCATTAGCAGCGTTTATTAGCTTACAGTAGACATAATTAGCAATTGAAATTAGTCCCCTGTAGATACAATTACTTATAATGTCATTGCAATGCAGTCGCTGTGCTAATGTATTTTTGAAATCATTAACAAAAATGCTGTTATTGCCGCTATAAGTAATACAACGCTATCGTCGTCAAATGCACAATTTAGTCTTACTCCTCGTAGGAAAAAGTACAATATAATAACCTGCCCTTTTATCAAACACTAATTAAACTAATTACGAACCTCAGCAAGAAAAAAAAAAACGAAAGATTAAAAAGCACACCTGAAGAGGAATCCATCTCCCTCCCATTCACTTTTCAAAAAAGAAATAGATAGACAGACAGATAGATATATATATAGATAGATGGATAGATAGATAGGTACAGAAGGAAACGAGAAGGAGAGAGACGAAAAGAGACAGAGAGAAAGAAAGACAAAGAGACAGAAAAACGGAAAGAAACAAGAGAGAGAAAGAGATGGAGAGAAAGAGACAGAAGAAGATCGAGAAAGAGAGACAGAAAAAGATCGAGAAAGTGACAGAAAAAGATCTAGAAAGAAAGACAGAAAAAGATTAAGAGAAAGAAACAGACAACTATCAAGAGAAAGAAACAGAAAAAACGAATAATAACAAAAACAAAAAAACAAGAAACAGAGCCCCCCCCCCTCCCCTCACAGAAGTCAACCCCTCCCTCCCCCGACGCACCCGCCCGCCCGCCGCCCTTGCCCAAAAGGGACCAGCGAAGGTTCAACCCCTAATCGAGTGCCACGTATCCGCGTAGTTGCTGCAGAGGAAGCGAGCGCCACGGACCCCTCTTCACACACTTAACTTTTGTAATTAGTCAACACGTTCCCCCGGTCCGTCCCTTAGCTGTTTTAATTAAGACACCTCGCCATTTGCAAGCCGGAGCCACGACGACCGCAGATTCAGAGAGGAAGAGAGCAGGTGTTGTCAAGGGTTTTCATGGCGTCGGGTGGGCGGGTGGCGTGGGCGCATGACCCTTTCGCTCATTCGTTCGTTTGTTCACTTGCGGGGTGGGATTGGTTGCTGGTTTGTTCTTGAGGTTATTGTTGTTGTTGCTATAATTGTTATTGTTATTGTTAACATTATTACTATTATTAACATTATTGTTGTTATTATTATCATGATTATTGTTATTATTATCATTATTATTATTATTATTATTATTATTATTATTATTATTATCATTATTATTACTATTATTATTATCATTATCATTATTATCATTACTATTATTGTTATTATTATCATTATCATTTTTATTATCATTATCATCAATATTATCATTATTATCGTTATTATCATAAAAAACACTATTTTCTCATAGTTATTGTTACTGTTGTTATTATTGTTGTTGTTGTTATTATTAATATTTTTATTATTATTATCATTATTATTATCATTATCATTATTATCTTTATTATTATCATTATTATTATTGTTATTGCCATTACTATCATTATCAGTATCATTTTGATCATCGTCCTCATAATCATTATTTTCACCATTTTCATTCCGATTATTGTCTTTATCATTATCATTATTATCACTATCATTATCACCATCCTTATCAAAACCATCATCAATATTACCAACGCTATCAACATCATTCCTACAGCTATCACAACAATCATAATTAATCCTTAATACAAAATCATCCTTCTCATCTTTCCCTATTTCTCCTTTTCATCAATTTCTCTGACTACCATCTTTCTCCCCCTCGCCCCCCCCCCCTCCTCCTTTCTCTAATCTCCAGCCTCCGTGGTTTTTCATCGAAGTTGCTTAACGCTGTTTTAACTCCTCTCTCTTTGGAATGTATTAAGGACCTCAGACAAGACAGAGACATGTTTTGTTAGACCAACAGCTGTTTTATGTAGCAGTTTGAGAGTTGAGGGAGAAAGAGAGTGAGGGAAAGGGTGAGAGGGGAAAAGAGAGCGAGGGAGAGTGATGGAGAAAGAGAGAGTGTGAGAAAGAGTGAGGGAGAGAGAGAGACTGAGGGAGAGAGAGTGTGAGAGAGTAATGGAGATAGAGTGAGGTGTAGAGTGTGAGAGAGAGACAGGGATACACACACACACACACACACACACACACATGTGTGTATATATATATAATAAAACAGATAGAAAGAGGGTACATACATAGATACTTATCTTTATATTTTCTAA
>NC_061831.1:1975487-1980487 GCF_019202785.1 Penaeus chinensis
ACAAAAAAACACACACACACACACACAAAACCCACACAGACCCACACACAGCACACACACAAAAACACCCCACACCACCCCAAAAACACACACCATACACACACAACAAATAAGTATATATTTTATATATAAATATATTTTAAAAATTTATATAAAATATAAAACAATCTAAAAAATACAATCTAAATTTAAAAGCCATAGCAACATCCACAAAAAAGGGAAAAAAAAAAATTTTAATTTTTTTTATAAAATATATAATAATAAAAATATAAATATATAAATATATATATATAATATAAAAATATATAAATATATATACCAAAAACTCATAAAGATTCGTGTTGACAAACTGATACATACATTAACATGTTTGTCAACCTTTGCCAGCGTGTGTGTGTGTGTGCGTGTGGTGTTTTGGGGGTTTGTGAGTGTGTGCGGGTGTGCGTGTGTGGGGCTTTGGTGTGTGTGGTGGTGTGTGTTTGTGCGTTGTGTTTTTTTGGGTTGATGTGTTGTGTGTGTGTGTGTGTGTTGGGTGGTGTGTGGTGGGGCGTGTGTGTTTGTGGCTATGTGTGTTGTTGTGTGGGGTTTGGGGTTGTGGTGAGTGTGTGTTGGTGGGGTGTGCGTGTGTGTTGTGTGTGTTGTGTGGTGTACGTGTGTGCACGTGTGTGCGTGTTTTTTTGTGTGTGTGTGCGTGGGGTGTGTGTGGGGCTGTGTTTTGGGTGTGCGTATGTGTGTGTTGTCGTGTTTTTTTTTGTGTGGTGCGTGTGGTTGTGTGCGTGTGCGTGTTGTGTGTGTGTGTGTTGGTTACGTGTGGGGTTGTGTGTGTTGTGTTACGTGTGTGCACGGGGTGTGCGTGTGTCGTTGCGTGTGTGTGTGCGCGTGAGGGTGTGTGTGTGTTGTGCATATGGGTTTTGGGCCCTGTGTGTGCGTGTGTGTGCGTGTGCGTGTGTGTGTGGTAATTGTAAGTAATGCATTTAACTCGAGATTACAGAAATGGCTGCCAGGCTATACGAGATTTGGCAATGGGAGTAAATAAAACGGCTTATTATTATCCTTATTCGCTTATATATCGGGGTCTCGTTTCTTTGTATCAAATATTCTATTTCACTTTATCATCGGGTCGATTTGCATTTGTTTATTGGTGATTTTGCTTTATTTGTCATCATTACGAGTTGGAGTTTTATCTGTTATCATATATCATCATTTTATTATTTTTCATATAGAAACTTTAATGTTATACTATCAAATTTCACGTCGATTTTAATTCATTCACTAAAATTTTGATTCATTTTCATTCATTTATCATATTACCGGTTTCGATAATTCTTTTGTTATCGCATCCATATCAGTTTATTTAGAATCTTTCGGATTTCGATCAAAATATTACTATGCTGATTCTAAATCTGTTATCACCATACGGATTTTAATAAGCAGTTTATCGTCAATTAACTGACTTTCATAAAGATTCTAATTGGAAATGGATTTTAATAAGTTTAAATTTTAAAACCAAAACACGGGCCCCAAATCAATTCATTTTTTTATCACACCGATTTGAATGGACTTCGTTTCATGATAATTTTAAGTCAGTTAATACCACCGTGCTGATTTTAAGTCAATTCTAAGTCAATCATTACCCACGTGCTGATTTTAAGTCAATTTTAAGTCAATCATTACCCCCGTGCTGATTTTAAGTCAATTTTAAGTCAGTTATGACCACTGTGCTGATTTGAAGTAAATTTTTGGTCAGTTAAGATCGCGCTGATTTTAAGTCAATTTTAAAACAATTATTACCACCGTTCTGATTTTAAGTCAATTTCAAGTCAATTATCACCACCGTGCTGATTTTAAGTCAATTTTAAGTCAGTTCTCATGTACTTATTTTATGAGGTTTTCTGTTTTTTTTTTTTTTTTTTTTTTTTTTTTTTTTTTTTGTTGCCTACACACGCGTTCACGGAAACGGCCATGGGGAGTTAAGCGTATGCTAATTACCCTGGTTGATAGACAGTGTTATTGTTCAGTTTGGGATCAAGGTCTTTACGTCAGTCTCTCGTGAAGCCCGAGATCATGCAATACCTCCCTCCTTCCTCCTCCTCCTCCTCCTCTCCTCCTCCTCCCCCTTCTCTTCCTCTTCCTCCTTCCTCCTCCTCCTCCTTCCTCCTCCCCCTCCTCCTCCTCCTCCTCCTTCCTCCTCCACCTCCTCCTTCCCTCCTCTTCTATCACCTCCTCCCCCCCACCTCTTCCTCCTCCTCCGTCTTCATTCCTTCTCCCCCCCCTCCTCCTCCTCCTCCTCCTCCTCCTCCTCCTCCTCCTCCCCTTCTCAATCCTCCTCCTCCTCCCCCTCCGCCTCTTCCATCCCCTCCCCTCACCCCTCCCCTCTTCCCTTCCCCTCCTCCTCCTCCTCCACCTCCCTCCTCCTCCTCCCCCCCTCCTCCTCCTCTTCCCCCTCCTCCCCACTCCTCCCTCCCCTCCTCCTCCTCCTCCTCCTCCTCCCCCCTCCTCTTCCTTCCCTAACCTCCTCCTCCTCCTCCTCCTCCTCCTCCTCCCCTCCTCCTCCTCTTCCCCCCCCTCCTCCTCCTCCCCTCCCCCTCCACCTTCCTCCTCCTCCACCTCCTCCATCCAACTCCACCTCCTCCACCTCCCCCTTCTCTTCCTACTCCCCCCTCACTCACTCGCTCCCCCCTCCTCCTTCCTCCTCCTCCTCCTCCCCCAGCCACCTCCTCCTCCTCCTCCTCCTCCTCCTCCTCCCCCCCTCCTCCTCTTCCCCTCCTCCCTCCTCCCCCCCCTTTTCTCTTCCTCTCCCCTATCTTCCTCCTCCCCCCCTGCCTCCTCCTCCTCCCCCGTCTCTTCTCCTCTCCTCCTTCCCCTCCTCCTCCTCCTCCTCCTCCTCCTTTCCTTCCCCTCCTACCTCCTACCAGTCTCCTCCTCCTCCTCCTCCTCCCTCGTTCCTTCCTCCCCTCCTCCACCTCCTTCCCTCCTCCACCTCCTTCCTCCTCCTTTCCCTCCTCCTCCTTCTCCTCCTCCGCCTCCTCCTCCTCCCCCCTCCTTCCCCTCCCACCCTTTACCCATCCTCAATCCTCCCCTCCATCCCCAACCCCATCTTCCTTCCCCTCTCCGTTCACCCACCCCCCAATCCTCCCCTCCACCCCCTCCCCCCCATCGTCCCCTTCCCCCCCACCACCATCCCCCAGGCATCAGTACGACAATAAACCATTCACTCATCCTCAAAAGAACAACAACCCACGAAATTTATGAAATTTTCTCTCCATAATATTTCAGAGCCGTTTTCCGGTGGCGTTGGTCTTCCTCGGCCTGGGCGATGAGGCACCTTCTTCTCGCCCTCGTTATGCAACTCCCTCTCTTCTCTCTCTCTTCTCAACCCATCTTTCTCTCTCTCTCTCTCTCCAATCTCGTCTCTTCCTCTTCTCTCTCTCTCCTCTACTCTCTCATCTCTCTCTCTCTCTCCTCACTCCTCTCCTCATCTCTTCGCTATTCATCGTCCTCTCTCTTCAAATCTCAACTCTCCTCATTCACCATCTCTCTCTATCTCTCTCCCTGTCTCTCTCCTCCTCATCTCTCCTCTCTCTCCAATCTCTCTCTCTCTCCTCTCCCCTCTCTCTCTCCTTCTCTCTCTCTCTCTCTCTTTCTTTTTCTCTATCTCTTTCTCTCTCACCCCACCCCCCTTTCTTTCTGCCTGGGCTTACCTTCCTTCCTTCGCTGGGGTCGACGTGCTTCAGCTGAGGAGTCGCTGAGGAACCCCGACGTCCTTGGTGGGTCCCGGGTGGTCCTGCCAAAGGGATTTTTGAAGAAGAAGAAGAGGAAGTAGGAGAAGAAGATAAGAAGAAGAAGAAGGAGGAGGAGGAGAAGGAGGAGGAGAAGAAGAAGGAGAAGAAGAAGAAGACGAAGGAGGAGAAGATAAGAAGGAGAAGAAGAAGGAGTATAGGGAGGAGGGGGAGGAGGAGGAGAAGAAAAATAATAATAATAATAATAATAATAATAATAATAATAATAAGAAGAAGAAGGAGAAGAAGAAGAAAATAAGAAGACGAAGAAGAAGAAGATAAAAAAAATAAGAAGATAAAGAAGAAGAAAAGAAAAGAAGAAGAAGAAGAAGAAGAAGTTAAGAAGAAGAAGAAGGAGAATAATAATAATAATAATAATGATAATATAAAAATCTCTTCTCACTCTCTCTCTCTCACTCTATCGCTCTCTCTCTCTCCTCTCTCGACTCTCATTCGCTCCTCTCTAGTCTCTCTCTCTCTCTCATCTCTCCTCACTCCTCTCTCTAAACTGACTCCTCTCTCTTATCTCTCCTCTCTCTAACTTTCACTCTCTCTCGTACTCTCTCTCTCTCTCTCTCTCTCTCTCTCCCCTCTCATCTTCCTCGTCTCGGGGTCTCTCCTCTCCCTCCTCTCCTCTCGTCTCGTCCTCTCTCTCTCTTCTCTATATTATATATATATAATATATATATATCATATATATATATATATATTATACACAAACAATATATACACAGCACACACACACACTACACACAAACACTACAACACACACACACAAATGAACACACACATATATATACAACATATATATATATAATATATATAATAATATATATTATGATAATATAAATTATACATACTACAACCCATTTCGCTTTTAAAACCTGATCAAATAGAACAAGACTTCAGCAAACAAACCCAACCTGCTGACCAGATCATCCATTCGCCGGAGTTTCATCACTGGAGGAAAATTCGACCAGATCCCATAATCCGCAAAAGTCCCCTGCCTTCATCGAGGTCCTGTTGATGCCACGAGGGTGCAAATGAGTAACAAATACACTCGTTGTGTTTGCATAGTAGGGGGGGAGGGGGACTCCTAATGCATGTTTCCCTTGCAATGGTACGATGAACAAACCCCTGCATCATCGGTTCTATTTGCAAGTTACTCTGGCATTTGGTTCTCTTGGGCAGAGGGTACGAGAGGGACAAGGTGATTGGTCC
>NC_061831.1:2002987-2007987 GCF_019202785.1 Penaeus chinensis
TGCGCAGCGATCGGAGCTTCCCCTCGTCCATAGGCCTAGGCTGCTGTTGTCAGGGAGAAAAGGGGACGGAGGCGAAGGGGGATAGGGTAGGGGCAGGGGGCAGGGGGTAGGGGGCAGGGGGTAGGGGGTAAGGGGTGCAGGAGGGCACCTAAGGGGACCTGCAGTAGCGCAGTTTTGCCCCTCCTCTCCCATTACTCTCCTTCTTATTCATTTTTCTCTCTCTCCTCTTCTCCTCGTCCTTCTATCACCCCTTCTTCCACCGTCTCCTCCTCATCATTTCCCTTTTCTTCCTCCTCCTCCTCCTCTTCCTCCTCCCTCCCTCCCTCTTCTCCTCCTCACTCCTCCCCTCCTTTTCCCTCTCCTCCTCCCTCTTCCTCCCTCCCATTTCTCCCCCCCTCCTCCCCCTGCTCCTCCTCTCTTCTCCCCCTTCTCCTCCTCCTCTTCTTCCTCCCTCCCTCCCCCTTCATCTCCCCCACCTCCTCCTCCTCCTCCTCCTCCTCTTCCTCTTCCTTCCCTCCCTCCCCCTTCTCCTCCTCTATCCTCCCCTTTCTCCTCCTCTTCCTACTCCTACTCCTCCTCTCTCCTTCCTCTTCTCCTCCTCCTCCCTCTAACTCCCTCCCCCTCCTCCTCCTCCTCCTCCTCCCTCTCTCCCTCTTCTTCTCCACCTCTTCCTCCTCCCTTCCTCCCCCTTCATCTCTCCCATCTCCTCCTCTCCTCTTCCTCCTCTTTCTCCTCCTCTCTCCTCCCCCTCCTCCTCCTCTTTCTTCTCCTCCTCCCTCTTACTCCCTCCCCCTCCAGCTCCTCCTACCCCTCCTCCTCCTCCTCCTTCCTCATACCCAACCTCCTCACTTATTTAGGTTCCGATGGAAACTACTCACTTAAACCAGCCTTTTTTGGCACAGGACTCCGGGCATCGACAGGAGGTTGGGGGGAGGGGAGTAGAGGAAAGAGGAGAAAGAGTAATTGGAGAAAAGGAAAGGGAGAAAAGGGGAGAAAAAGAAAAAGAGAAAAAGAAAAAAGAAAAGAAAAAGAGAAAGGGGAGAAAAAGAGAAAAAAGAGAAAAAGAGAAAAAGAGAAAACGAGGAAAAGAGAAAGGAGATGAAAACAGAAAGGGGAGAAATAGAGAAATGGAAGAGACAGAGGGGAAGGAAGAGGGAGTAGGAGGTAAAGAGAGTGGGGGAGGAGGGAGGGAGGGGAATGGAGGAGAAAGGGTGGAGGGAGGAAAGGGAGAGGAGTAAAGGAAGGGAGGAGGGGGGGAAGGAGGGAAGAAGGAAAGGGAAGAATGAGGGAGGGCGGGAAAGAGGAGTGAGGGAATGGAGGAGGAAGGGGAAGAGGGGAACAAGGGAAGGGAAGGAAGAAATGACGGGGAAGGGAGGAAAGAAGGAAGAGAGGGGGAGGAAGAGAAGAAGGAAAAAAAGAGGAAAGACGGAGGGAAGGAGGAAAGAAAGGAACGGAGGATAGAATGGGAGATCAAAAGGAAATTGGGAAGAGGAAGGAAAGAAATAAAGAAAGATGAGGGAAGAGGGAAATAAACGAAGAAAGGAATAGGGAGAGAGAAAAAATAAGAGGGAAAATAGAAGCAGGAAGGAAAGAAAAAGGCAGAAAGAAAAAGAACAAAAGAGAGCCAAGAGAGACAAGGAGGAAACGAAAGGGAGAAGAGAAGGAAGGGGGGAAGAGAAGGAAAGCAGGAGAAAGGGAAAGAGAGGAAGACGAAGAAGAGGAAGAGAAGGAGAGCAGGAGAATAAGACAGAGAGGAAGAGAAAGAGGAGGAAGAGGAGGAGAGCAGGAGAAAGAGAAAGAGAGGGAGAGGAGGATGAGAAAGAGAGCAGGAGAAAGGGAAAGAGGGAAAGACGAAGAGGAGGAAGAGAAGGAGAGAAAGAGAAAGAGAGGAAGAGGGAAAGGAGGAAGAGTCTATTTCTGTTTTAAGGTTTGCGTGTCTCTGCGTGCGCTTGTGCGAGGGATTTGAAGATGGTCACACTTACCCACAAGGTCAACATAAGGCTCGAAAGTGCAAAGAAAAAATATTTAAAGATGTTTATATTCGAATAAACTGTACACGAATATATATATATATATATATATATATATATATATATATATATATATATATATATATATAAATATATATATACTAATTGTAAAGAAATAAGTAAATCGACAGATATGTAAATGAGTGAACAAATAATATGATAGAAAAGGGGATTAATTAAGAAATATGATAATTTGATAAATAAGAAGAAACAGATTGCTAAACAATTGAATGAATAGAAAAATAAAGATATAAATAATTACATAATAAAATAAACAAGTAAATCAAGAAACAGATAAATGAAACAAACAACAACAATAAAACGCTTGAAAAGTAAAGAAAACGGAAACATAAACAATGCCCTCAAAGGTGCCAACAATGCCCTCAAAGGTGCCAACAATGCCCTCAAAGGTGCCAACAATGCCCTCAAAGGTGCCAACAATACCCTTTCAAGGTGCCAACAATGCCCTCAAAGGTGCCAACAATACCCTTTCAAGGTGCCAACAATGCCCTCAAAGGTGCCAACAATACCCTTTCAAGGTGCCAACAATGCCCTCAAAGGTGCCAACAATACCCTTTGAAGGTGCCAACAATGCCCTCAAGTTGCCAACAATGCCCTCAAAGGTGCCAACAATACCCTCAACGTACCCACAATACCCTGAAAGGTGCCAACAACGCCCTCAAAGGTGCCAACAATACCCTTTGAAGGTGCCAACAATGCCCTCAAGTTGCCAACAATGTCCTCAAAGGTGCCAACAATACCCTCAACGTAACCACAATACCCTGAAAGGTGCCAACAACGCCCTCAAAGGTGCCAACAATACCCTTTGAAGGTGCCAACAATGCCCTCAAGTTGCCAACAATGCCCTCAAAGGTGCCAACAATACCCTCAACGTACCCACAATACCCTTTCAAGGTGCCAACAATGCCCTCAAAGGTGCCGACAATACCCATTAAAGGTGCCAACAATACCATCAACGTACCCACAATACCCTGAAAGGTGCCACAACACCCTTCAAAGGTGCCAACAATACCCTCAAAGGTGCCAACAATACCCTCAAAGGTGCCAACAATGCCCTCAAAGGTGCCAACAATGCCCTCAAAGGTGCCAACAATGCCCTCAAAGGTGCCAACAATGCCTTCAAAGGTGCCAACAATGCCCTCAAAGGTGCCAACAACACCCTTTAAAGGTGCCAACAATGCCCTCAAGTTGCCAACAACACCCTCAAAGGTGCCACAACACCCTTTAAAGGTGCCAACAATACCCGGAAAGATTCTCAAAACCCGGACGGTACCTCCTTACAGGGAAAGACTTCCCGAGAGACTTCCTTCCTCCCGTAAAGAGCGATCGAAAAGCCTCGGTGTTTTCCTTCGTCTCAGTCCGGTGACGGAATGGCGGGAGGGAGAGAGACATCGCCGGGGAAAGTGGGTGCCTCAGATCGGTGGCACTGGTGGGGAGAGGGAGAAGGAGGGATGGGGAGGGAGAGGGAGTGAGAAGGGAAGGGATGGGGAGAGGGAGAAGCGGGAGAGGGAGAAGGAGGGATTGTGAGAGGGAGAGGGAGTGAGAAGGGGAGGGAGAGGCGTGAGAGGGAGAAGGTGAGATGGGGAGGGAGAGGGAGTGAGAAGGGGGGGGGGGGGAGAGGGAGAAGCGGGAGAGGGAGAAGAAGGGACGGGAAGGGAGAGGGAGTGAGAAGGGAGAGGGATGGGGAGAGGAAGAAGGGAGGATGGAGAGAGGGATGGGAATGGGAGAAGGAGAGGGGGGTGGGGAGGAGGGGGGGATGGGGAGAGGGAAGGAGGAAGTGGGGGAGAAGGTTGGGGAGTGATGGAGAGGGATGGAGAGGGAGGGAGAGGGAAAGGATGGAAGGAGAGAGAGGGGGGAGGGATGAGGAGGGAGAGGAAGGAAGAGGGGGAGGGAGAAGGAGGAAAGGAGGGATGGAGAGAGGGAGGGAATGGTGAAAGAGTTAGGGAGGGATAGAGAGGAAGATAAATGGGGAGGGAGGGGGAGGAAGAGGGAGAAGGATGGAGAGGGAGAGGAATGGGGAGAAGGAGAGGAAGGAGATGGTGAGAGGGTTGGGGAGGGATGGAGAGGGGGGGAAAGTTAAAGGGAGAGGGAAAGGGAGAGAAGGAGGGAAGGATAGAGAAAGAGAGATAGATAGATAGATAGAGAGAGAGACAGTGAGAGATAAGTAGATAAAGAGATAGATAAACAAATGGACAGATAGGTACATAGACAGACAGATAGATAGAGAGATCCGTCCTAACAAGACGTGTATAACCTGTCTCTCAATCGTCAATAACGAAAAAAAGAAATTATTCGCCGGCAGATAAGTAAATAAATATTCATAACAAATGTAGGATAATTCGCTGGCGCCAAAAGCAAGCAACGAAATACAAGTGAAATGGCGCCAAAATAAATGAGCATCGCGAATAAAACAGCAGAATCAGTGATAGATTTTTATTTTTATTTCTAATTGCTTTCATTATATGGTTTTCATTATTTACCTTGTCATTTATAACATTTTCTCGATTATTATTATTTTTTTTTTTTTTTTTTACATCTATCCTTTACACTAAATTGTTCATAAATATATTTCTTATTTTTATGTGAGTATATATTTAGCTTCTTTTTTTTTCGCTAAACACAAATTTAGTTTTTCATTCTTTAAGCAATTACCTTTTTTTCACAATGTAATGATTAAGAAATGAAGGAAGAAAGAAGAAAAAGAAGAAGAAGGAGAAGAAGAAGAGGAAGAAGAAGGAGAAGAAGAAAGAAGAAAAAGAAGAAGAAGAAGAAGAGGAAGAAAAAGAAGAAAAAATAGAAGAAGAAAAAAAAAGAGGAAGAAGAAAAAGAAGAAGAAGAAGAAAAAAAAAGAAGAGGAAGAAAAAAGAAGAAAAAAAAAGAGGAAGAAGAAAAAGAAGAAGAAGAAGAAGAAGAAGGAGAAGCAGAAGAAGAAGAAGGAGGAGGAGGAGG
>NC_061831.1:2012987-2015487 GCF_019202785.1 Penaeus chinensis
GCACTCGAAGCAGGTCCTCCCGAAGCGCCAGCCGCAACAGCAGGGCGAAAGGGCACGGGGGCGAGCGGCGTGGGCTTCCTATCAGAACTAATCAATTATTCTCTCCCGTATCTCGCGGTGGCTGGGCGGCCGGGGTCGATAAGCAGGTCTCGCGGACATCTGTTCCCGCCGCCTGCACTGCCGCCAGCGCTGCCACTGTCACTGTCACTGCCACCGCCAATGCTATCGTCAACGCCACTGCCAATGTCACTGCCACTGCTGTCGCCAGCGAAACTGTCACTGTTACGGTCACTGCCATTGTTACTGTCACTATCACTACCGTCATTATCACTGTTATTGTCACCCCCACCACAGCCGCTACTGTCGTCACTAAACCATTATCACCATAACTGTGTCCCAGTGTCACCATCACCACCACAACCTCGCCATCACCACCACGACCCCACCATCACCACCACAACCTCACCATCACCACCACGACCTCGCCATCACCACCACGACCCCACCATCACCACCACAACCTCACCATCACCACCACGACCTCGCCATCACCACCACGACCTCACCATCACCACCACGACCTCGCCATCACCACCACGACCCCAGCATCACCAACACGACCCCACCATCACCACCACGACCTCGCCATCACCACCACGACCTCGCCATCACCACCACGACCCCACCATTACCACCACGACCTCCCCATCACCTCCACGACCCCACCTTCACCAACACGACCTCACCATCACCAACACGACCCCACCATCACCACCACGACCTCGCCATCACCACCACGACCTCGCCATCACCACCACGACCCCACCATCACCACCAAGATCTCCCCATCATCACAACGACCTCCCCATCACTACCACGACCTCCCCATCACCACCACGACCCCACCATCACCACCACGACCCCCCCATCACCACCACGACCCCCCCATCACCACCACGACCCCCCCATCACCACCACGACCTCACCACCATCATCACGACCCCACCATCACCACCACGACCCCCCCATCACCACCACGACCTCGCCATCACCACCACGACCCCCCCATCACAACCACGACCTAATCACTCCCACCATAACCTCACCATCACCACCAAGACCCCACCATCACCACCACGACCCCCCCATCACCACCACGACCCCACAATCACCACCACAACCTCACCATCACCACCACGACCTCGCCATCACCACCACGACCCCACCATCACCACCACGACCTCGCCATCACCACCACGACCCCAGCATCACCAACACGACCCCACCATCACCACCACGACCTCGCCATCACCACCACGACCTCGCCATCACCACCACGACCCCACTATTACCACCACGACCTCCCCATCACCTCCACGACCCCACCATCACCAACACGACCTCACCATCACCAACACGACCCCAGCATCACCACCACGACCTCGCCATCACCACCACGACCTCGCCATCACCACCACGACCCCACCATCACCACCAAGATATCCCCATCATCACAACGACCTCCCCATCACTACCACGACCTCCCCATCACCACCACGACCCCACCATCACCACCACGACCCCCCCATCACCACCACGACCCCCCATCACCACCACGACCCCCCCATCACCACCACGACCCCACCATCACCACCACGACCTAATCACCCCCACCATAACCTCACCATCACCACCACGACCCCACCATCACCACCACGACCCCCCCATCACCACCACGACCCCACCATCACCACCACGACCCCACCATCACCACCAAGACCCCCCCATCACCACCACGACCCCCCCATCACCACCACGACCCCCACCATCACCACCACGACCCCCCATCACCACCACGACCCCCCATCACCACCACGACCCCCCCATCACCACCACGACCCCACCATCACCACCACGACCCCACCATCACCACCACGACCCCCCATCACCACCACGACCCCACCATCACCACCACGACCCCACCATCACCACCACGACCCCCCCCATCACCACCACGACCCCCCCATCACCACCACGACCCCCCATTACCACCACGACCCCCCCATCACCACCACGACCCCACCATCCCCACCACCACCCCACCATCACCACCACGACCCCACCATCACCACCACGATCCCCCCATCACCACCACGACCCCCCCCATCACCACCACGACCCCCCCATCACCACCACGACCCCCCCATCACCACCACGACCCCACCATCACCACCACGACCCCACCATCACCACCACGACCCCCCATCACCACCACGACCCCCCCATCACCACCACGACCCCCCCATCACCACGACCTCGCCATCACCACCACGACCTCGCCATCACACCACGACCCCACCATCACCACGACCTCGCCATCACCACCACGACCTCGCCATCACCACCACGACCCCACCATCACCACGACCTCGCCATCACCACCACGACCCCCCCATCACCACCACGACCCCCCCATCACCACGACCTCGCCATCACCACC
>NC_061831.1:2017987-2025487 GCF_019202785.1 Penaeus chinensis
CACATACACACACACACACACACACACACACACACACACACACACACATATACACATACACACACACACTCATATAAATGTACGAGTGTACGTATACTCTGAGTGTGTATACACGCGTGCACGTGAGCGTCCATAATCGGCCTTCCCTGCGCGAGGATCCGTGCGGCGGCGGACAGAACTCGACGCAACAGAACTTCTTACAATCGGATCCGGAAGCAACAGGTCGGATTAGCGGGACCGTCGGGTAAGACGTACGACGACGCAGAAGGAGACCTTTTTTTTTTTTTTTTTACAGTTCTTGGAGATTCGTGGAAAGAGAAAGAGAAGAGAAAAATGAAAAGGTGGGTATCAGAACGTTCGAAAGTGGGATCGTGGTCCTTCTCATTGCACTGAGGAGGTCTCTACGGCAGGTCGGTTGGATTCAGAGTGCATATCACAACGGGCTTCTTGATGAATGAAATAGGAAAATAAAACTACAAATAAATCAGAACACTTAGGAAATGCTCTAGCATACTTCCGGTTATTACGTGAATAAATCAAGTCCTTAAGTATATCGCCGCCATTCAAAGTGCATATCATATCGGGCCTCTTGCAGAGTGTATAAAACAGAGAGAAAAAGAAATCAGCCTTCAAAAATCTTCTGACAGACTCCTGGTTCTATTACGACGCGAGTAAACCAAGTCAATTACAGCCATTCAGAGGGCATATCATATCAGGCTTCTTGTAAAATGTATAAAAGAATCAGAAAATGGATTCAAAACATCCAAAAGAATGTACAGTCTTCCGGTCACCCTCATTACATAGAATACATCAGAACATCACATCTATTCGAAGTTCACATCACAGTTCTTGTAAATTGTATGATAGCTATAAAACAAAAGGGAACAATATACTCATAACCTGCTAGGTGCCCTATTACACAGGGTACACCAATTGCATTACAGCCCTTCATTACAGCCTGTAGACTTAAATATACCCCGTTTCTCTGTTACCGGTTGGAGGCGACGAGGCGAGACCCACAAAGAGGGCGAACGCACAGAAATCTAAATTCCTCGAGTCTTTGTGTAATCTGGTGTTTGACAATTAGCTCTTTAATGTCAATAGAAGTCAAACCACAATGGCCAGATATTTGCACATCTTTTCCCTGGCTTTTGGCGAGACATGTAACGAGTTCTCTTAAGTAGAACCTTGGTAAATAGTGTGCGATATGCCTTTCTATGAGAGGTACCCTTGTTAAGACACTCACTAGGAGCACTGTAGGTTTTAGCTGGGAGGACCGAGTCTTTATTACCATTATCGCGTCTGTGGATACTATGATCAGTGAAAGCAAATAGTTTTCTCTTCTTTTGGACTATTGTGCTACCCTTGTGACCCTCCGCGGATTCACTCTCCTGGCAACTGTCGCTAACTCAGTCGCCATGACGTAATTATCTTGTTGCTACCACTCAGCCGCATTTACGTCGTATTCGTTATATGGTGAATAATCCCCAGTGTTATTGTCTTTACATAGGTGTTTTCATGCAGATATATTACATACCTAACACACACAGACATATATTACACCTAACACACACGCACACACACACGCAAACAAACATGCATACACACAAATCAATACACACAAATCAAACACACTCACAAACACACAGACACACAATCAAACAAACACAAACACACACAAAATAAGAACACACACGTACAAACACACCCTCAAACAAACACACAACACCCTGAATCTGTTTCGAAGCACTCTCCTACACACAGGTGCTCTGCTCAGAACATAACAACAGTGCCTTGGTGACCTTGTAAGAAAAGCGGATCGGCGCAGTTCAGAGCAGAGGAAACGCAGGAGTGACGCGGAATGGCGAGAGCGCAGAGGATGAGGGTGTCCTTCCTTGCGCAGTTATGACATCAAGGTGACTAGCGGGTTAGCACCTTGGTCGTCCTGCGCAACACACTCGCGGAGATCCTTTTAACTGTTACGGATCTAGAGGGTCGCTAGATTGCCTCTCTCTGTTGGTCTGTCTGTTTGTATCTCTGTCTCTGTTTCTGTCTTTGTGTCTCTCTCTCTGTGTTTGTCTCAGTTTGTGTCTCGGTTTCTCTGTCTCTGTCTGTCTATCTCTCTCTCTCTCTCTCTCTCTCTCTCTCTCTCTCTCTCTCTCTCTCTCTCTCTCTCTCTCTCTCTCTCTCTCTCTCTCTCTCTCTCTCAATCTCTACCTATCTATCTATCTATCTTTCTATTTACCTTGCTCCATCTCTCTATCTAACTATCTCCCTCCCCCCCTCCCTCCTCTTTCCCTCCCTCCTGCATCACCCACCCCCTACCCCTCCCTCTCCCTGTCCTTCCTTCTCCTTCTCCCTCCCCATCTCTCCTCCTCCCTCACCCCCCACCCTCTCCGTGCCCCCCACCCCCTCCTCTCGTGTCATGTTGCAGGCCTACACACTGTTACACAAGGTCGAAAATCACACCTAAGACAAAGGTCTGGGAAACCTTATGGGATGCTGCAATAAGAGATGTATCCAAGATGCTGAAATGGGATATCTGTAGGTCATGCGCGTCGGAGTGATACGGAGTTTATCCCATCGAGAAGTTAAGCAATAAACACTATTTTGAATTGCAGAAACGATGCTGTCCTGTATGATAACGAGTTTGAGTGTTCCCATGACTCCGTTTGATGACAAGCGTGAACTTTTATTTATTGCGCTGTTGGATTTGTTTTATATTTTTTAGCTCTCTTTTTTATCAGTTAAATCTGGTAGTTTTCTCTTGTTTTGTTATTTTGTTTAGATATTCTTTCTCCTTATGGATTTTATTAGTTTAAAGACAAACACGGTCTTACATATACACATATGCACACGAACACACATACATACACACACACACACACACACACACACACACACACACACACACACACACACGAACACACACACACACACACACACACACACACACACACACACATACACATACACACACACACGCACACACACACACACACACACTAATACACAGAGACGTCCGTTATCCCACACCACCTCTATTTACCCCCACCCCTATCCCTTAAACATCCCCCCCCCCATAACCCATCTATCCTGCCCCACCATGCCTTTCCCTCCCCATCCCTCCCTTCCCTCCACATCTCTAACACCCCTTCCCCTTCCTTCATCTCTCGCTTCCCCTCCCTATCTCTAACACTCTTTCCCTCCCCATCCCTCCCTTCACTCCCCATCTCTACCAACCCTTCCCCTTCCTTCATGTCTCCCGGTCCTCCCCATCTTCACCCCACGCATCCCCCCCCTCCCTTTCCACAGCCAGCCAGAGGGAATTTAACACAAACCATGAATAACTGAACGTTTCCTCAGCTCGAAACGCTCAAGTCACCTGCAGGAAGAGAGAGAGAGAGAGAGCGAGAGAGAGAGAGAGAAAGAGAGAGAGAGAGGGGGGGGGAGGTAGAGAGAGAAAGTAAGAGAGAGAGAGAGAGAGAGAGAGAGAGAGAGAGAGAGAGAGAGAGAGAGAGAGAGAGAGAGAGAGAGAGAGAGAGAGAGAGAGAGGGGGGGGAGGGGAGGGTAGAGAGAGAAAGTAAGAGAGAGAGAGAGAGAGAGAGAGAGAGAGAGAGAGAGAGAGAGAGAGAGAGAGAGAGAGAGAGAGAGAGGGGGGGGGGGGGGGAGGGGAGGTAGAGAGAGAAAGTAAGAGAGAGAGAGAGAGAGAGAGAGAGAGAGAGAGAGAGAGAGAGAGAGAGAGAGAGAGAGAGAGAGAGAGAGAGAGAGGGGGGGGGGAGGGGAGGTAGAGAGAGAAAGTAAGAGAGAGGAGAGAGAGAGAGAGAGAGAGAGAGAGAGAGAGAGAGAGAGAGAGAGAGAGAGAGAGAGTGAGAGAGAGAGAGTGAGAGAGAGAGAGAGGGGGAGGGAGAGGGAGAAAGTAAGAGAGAGAAAGAAAGAACACACACACGCGCACAAACATGGAGTCGAAGTTCTCCTCTCCTCGCTAAACTTTATTATTCGCCGTCACAGAAAACCCCCGGTAATTAATTGAAGGCTCGTGTGTGTGTGTGTGTGGGTGCGTGTGTTTGTGTACACCGCGTGTTGTTTTTCCCCCGCGGAGTAACAAACTTTTCGCAAGGCACATAGACACAAGCAAGTCGAGGACGGCGGAGGAACAGATCCTAAGTGCCCCTTGTTCGTCTGGGGTTCGATTGCGTGGGTTGAGACATGGGGGGGGGGGGGGGGGGAAGTGGGGGGGACGGGATGAGGAGGGAGGAGGTGGGGGGGTTAAGAGAGGGCTTGGGGTGAGGAGGGGGTAAGGGTGGGGGAGGTGGGGGTGAGGACGGGGTGAAGGTGTGTGTGGGGGAGGGGAAGGGAAGGGTGTGTGGGGGTGAGGATGTTTAGGGGTGGGCGTGAGAATTGGGGTGAGGGTGTGTGGAGTATGGGAGAGAGGAGGGGGTGAGGAGGGTGTGGGGAAGAAGTGGGGAGTGAGGGGCCTGTGCGTGTGGTGGGGAGGTCGGTGTAGGTAGTAAATAGGAGGTGAGTGTATGTGTAAGTCAGAGGGTAGTGGGTAAGGATGGGTAAGGATGTATGTAAGGAAGGGGTTGGGGGTGAGTGTGTGTGCATGAGGGTGGAAGAGGTAGGTGTGTGTGTGTGTGTGGAGGTATTTGCTTGTGTATGAGAAGGTGGGTGGGAGGTGGAGTGCAAGTGTGTGTGTTTGTGCGTGTGTGTGTGTGTGTGTGTGCGTGTGTATGTAGATGAGAGAGAGCAGGGGGATAAAAAGAAAAGAAAAATAAACACATATATAAACATTTGTTCCTTTCATACATCCTCGCGCATAAATACTCAAACTCACACACACATCTATGTACAGACGATCACGCAAGCTTCGAGATCCAACATCATGAGATTTATAAATCACCCCAGCCCCTCGCCAAACAAAAGGAAACAAGAAATTCCCACAAAAAAAACCCCTAGCATATGTATATATGGTATATCGAACTAACACGATAATTCTGCGCCTCGGCTCAATCGTGCATTTTCCATCATTCGGATCGCGTGTCTAGTGTCAGAGATACTGGCGAAATATCAGTGACGAATTTCATGCTGGTTGGAGTACTGATGTGCATTCAGGTTTGGGATGTGTGCATAAGTTTAAGCGTGAGGGGCGAAACTTGTGTTTAAGAGTGACGTATGGTGACAGCAAGAACGTGTTGCAGACATGTTGGGTAAGATATCATTAGATACGTTTGGAAATGGGGTTTGTGTGTTTATTGCGATTATTAGCATTATTCTTTTTCTAATGTTAAGGTGATTGTAGCTTTATATAGAGGAAGGATAGTTGGTGTATTCGTGCTGAGGTTATAAAAATAGGTGGTACTTTGAAATTAAATTATATAGACGAGGAAAGGTAAAACTGTAAGCCTGAAATACAGCGAAGAATTATACTTACAGACCACAACCACAACCACAAAAAAAAAAAAAAAAAAAAAAAAAAAACATATACACCTCTCTTTTTTTTAAAAAAAAGGAAAAAAAAGGTATAATAAATAAAACTATTTACATCATAAAATATACTTCAGAGTAAATCTGAAATATACCTTTTATACAAGAAATTCAAACAACATTCGCTGAGGAAAATGAACGTCATCCCTCGTTGCAATCTACAGTACAAATAATGATAATAATAAAAATTTTTTTAAAAAAAAAAAAAAGAATAAATAAAAAAAAAAAAAAATAAAAAAACAAATAGGAAAAAAAAAAAAAAAATAAAAAAAACAAAAAAAACCAAAACCAAAATACAAATTTAAAAAAAAAACTTTCATTTCTGAAAATATTATATATATATATATATAATAATAATATATATATTTTTTTTTTTTTTTTTTTTTTTTTTTTTTTTTTTTGACGAGTTATGTGCTTTAAATGAGGGAGGAAGAGGGAGGGAGAGGGAGAGAGAGAGAGAGAGAGAGAGAGAAGAGAAGGAGAGAAGAGAGAGAGAGAGAGAGAGAGAGAGAGGGGGAGAGAGAGACACTAATTGTGTCTATATCTCTTTACACTTTATCTCTTCCCCCTCTCCCTTTCTCTCTCTCCTCCTCTCTCTCTCTCTCTCTCTCCTCCCCCTCTCCTCCCTCTCTTCCCCCTTTTTAAATTTAAACGTTTCTTTCCTCCTCTTTTCCTCCCTCCTCTCTCTCTCTCTCTCTCTTTTCAGCTCCCTCATCTCTACTACTCTCCATCTCCTCTCTCCCCCCCTCCCCTTTACCCTACCTTATAACCTACTTCCAAATCGATAACACAGACACGCTCAGTCAGAGAGCAAGCAGTAGCATACCATAGTTATACCAATATTTTCCAATTTACAATTTTCCATAATTCCTTTATCCCATATCCCGTCCACTTAACCCACGAATCCCCAGTCACAGTCCACTAACCTCACGAATCCCCAGTCCCAGTCCACTTAACCTCCCGAATCCCCAGTCCACAGTCCACTTAACCCCCACGAAACCCCAGTCACAAATCCACTTAACCCCACAATCCCCAGTCACAGTCCACTTAACCCACAATCCCCATCACCCGTCCACTTAACCCACAATCCCCAGTCACAGCCACTTAACCCCACAATTTTCCCCCTCCCCGTCCCACTTTAAAAACCCCCCGAAAACCCCATTTACAAATCCCCTTAACCTCACAATCCCCAGTCACAGTCCACTTAACCCCACGAACCCCAATCACAGTCCCCCCTTTAAACCCACAATCCCCAGTCACAATAAAGTCCCACTTAAACCCCACGAATCCCCAGTCACAGTCCACTTAACCCCACGAATCCCCAGTCACAGTCCACTTAACCTCACGAATCCCCAGTCACAGTCCACTTAACCCCACGAATCCCCAGTCACAGTCCACTTAACCCCACGAATCCCCAGTCACAGTCCACTTAACCTCACGAATCCCCAGTCCCAGTCCACTTAACCTCAACGAATCCCCAGTCACAGTCCACTTAAAACCTCACGAATCCCCAGTTACCAGTCCACTTAACCTCACGAACCCCCAGTCACAGTCCACTTAACCTCACGAATCCCCAGTCACAGTCCACTTAACCTCACGAATCCCCAGTCACAGTCCACTTAACCTCACGAATCTCCAGTCACAGTCCACTTAACCCCACGAATCCCAAGTCACAGTCCACTTAACCTCACGAATCCCCAGTCACAGTCCACTTAACCTCACGAATCCCCAGTCACAGTCCACTTAACCCCACGAATCCCCAGTCACAGTCCACTTAACCTCACGAAATCCCCAGTCACAGTCCACCTTAACCTCACGAATCCCCAGTCCAGTCCACTTCTTAACCTCACGAACCCCAGTCACAGTCCATTAGCCTCACAGAAATCCCCAGTCATCAGTTCCACTTAACCTCACGATATCCCCCCCCCCCCAGTCACAGTCACTTAACCCACGAAATCCCACGTCACAGTCCCACTAACCTCACGAATACGAGTCACCATTCCATTCCCACCT
>NC_061831.1:2030487-2032987 GCF_019202785.1 Penaeus chinensis
AGGGAGAGAGAGAAAAGAGAGAGAGAGAGAGAGAGAAGGGGAGGAGAGAGAGAAAAGAGAGAGAGAGAGAGAAAGACAAAAGAAAGAGAGAGAGAGAGAAAAGAGAGAGAGAGAAGAGAGAGAGAGAGAGAAGAGGAGAAAAAAAAAAAAGAGAGAGAGCCAAAAATAGAGATAGGAGAGAAAAAAGAAAGAGAGAGAGAGAGAGAGAGAGAGGAGAGAGAGAGAGAGGGAGAAGGAATAGAAAAGAGAGAGAAAGAGATAAAAGAGAGAGAGAGAAGAAGAGGAGAGAGAGAGAGAGAGAGAAGGAGAGAGGGGAAAGAGAAGAGAGAGAAGGGGAAGAGAGAGAGAAGGGGGAAAGAAGAGAAAAGAGAGAGAGAAAAAGAGAGAGGAGAGAAAAGAGGAGAGAAGAGAAGAGGGGGAGAGAGAGAGAGAGAGGGGAGAGAGGGGAGAGAGAGAGAGAAGAAGAGAACTGAATAGAAACCCAAAAACCAATCAGCGCACCTAAAATGAATAGACAGATGCAAAGAACAGAAAAACAAACAGAGAGACAAACAAACACACAGAAAGATAACCAGAAAACAGAGAGACAAAATAACAAATAAAGAATTAATAAAACAGAAGTAGAAACAGCCAGCCAGTCATGCTCGGGAAAAGGAAACTTAGTCGTTCCTCTCCCTTTTTTTGAAAAAATTTTTTCCGCCGAGGGAAAAGGACGAAGAGAAGGAGCCAAGAGTAGAGAGGACTTTCCCTCCCCTTTTCCCTTCTCCCTTCCTATTTCCCCTTCCCTCCCCCCTCCTTTTCCCCCTTCCCCTCCCCCCTCCCTTTCCCCCCTCCCCTCCCCCTCCTTTTCCCCCCTCCCCTCCCCCTCCTTTTCCCCTCCCCTCCCCCTCCTTTTCCCCTCCCCTCCCCCCATCTTTTCCCCCCCCCCTCCCCCCCCTCTTTCCCTCCCTCCACCTCCTTTTCCCCTCCCCTCCCCCCTCCCTGTCCCCCCCAAACCCCTCCCCCTCCTTTTCCCCCTCCCCTCCCCTCCTTTCCCTTCCTCCCTCCCCCTTCCTTTTCCCCTCCCCTCCCCTCCTTTTCCCTCATCCCCTCCCCCTCCTTTTCACTCTCACCCTCCCCCCTCTTTTCCCCACTCCCTTCCTTCCCCCTCCCATTCCACCCCCCTCCTCCTCCCCTCCTTTTCCCTCTCCCCCCCCCTCCTTTTCCCTCGTCCTCCCCCTCCTTTCTCCCTCTCCCCCCCCCTCCTTTTCCCTCTCCCTCCCCCTCCTTTCCTTTCCCCCCCCCCACCCTTTTCCCCTTTTCCCCCTCCCCTCCTTTTCCCTCTCACCCTCCCCCCTCCTCTTTCCCCCATCCCTTCCTTCCCTTTCCCCTCCCCCCCCTACCCCTTTCCCCTTTTTTTCCCCCCCCCCTCCCCCTCCTTTTCCCCCCCTCCCTCCCCCTCCCCTTTTTCCCCTCCCTCCCCTCCTTTCCCTCCCCCCCCCCTCCTTTTCCCTCCCCTCCCCCCCTTTTTTCCCCCCCCCTCCCCCCTCCTTTCCCTCCCCTCCCCCTCCTTTTCCCCTCCCCTTCCTTTCCCCCCCCCCCCCCCCTCCCCTCCCCCTTCTTTCCCTCTCCCCTTTCCCCCTCCTTTCCCCCCCTCCCCCCCCCCTCCTTTTCCCCTCCCCTCCCCACCCTTTTCCCCTCCCCTTTCCCCCCCTCCTTTTCCCCTCCCCTCCCCCTTTCCTTTTTTCCCCTCCCCCCCCCCCCCCTTTCCCCCCTCCCCTCCCCACCCTTTTTCCCCCCCCCCCCTCCTTTCCCCCCCCTTTCCCCCCTCCTTTTCCCCCCCCCCCTCCCCCCTTCCCTCCCCCCCCCCCCCCCCTCCCCCCCCCCCCTCCCCTCCCCTTTTCCCCCCCAACCCCATCCTTTTTCCCCCCCCCTACCCCCCCCCCCCCCCTCATCCCAACACCCAAAAAAACCCCCACACCCCAAAAAACCCCCCCCACCCCCCAAAACCCCCCACCCCCCCCCCAACCCCCCACGAACCCCCTAAAACCCCACCCCCAGAAACCTTAAAAAATTTTTTCCTCTGGATTGATTGGTGGGGAAAAAAACCCCGTCTTGGTCTTAAAAACGCCCCGGGGGGTCGGCCCGCTTCGCCCCGGGCTGGGAATCGGGGGCTGGGATTGGCTTGGGTCTCGTTTGCTTGCTTCCTTGCTTGCTTTGTTTTTGTTTGGTTGGTTGCTTTGTTTTTTGTTTGGTTGGTTGCTTTGTTTTTTGTTTGGTTGGTTGGTTGCTTGTTTTTGTTTGGTTTGATGGTTTGTTTTTGTTTGGTTGCTGGCTTTGTTTTTGTTTGATTTGATGGTTTGTTTTTGTTTGGTTGGTTGCTTGCTTTGTTTTTGTTTGGTTTGATGGTTTGTTTTGTTTGTTTGGTTGCTTGCTTTGTTTTTGTTTGGTTGCTTGCTTTGTTTTTGTTTGGTTAGTTGTTTTTGTTTTTGTTTGGTTGCTCGCTTGCTTTGTTTTTGTT
>NC_061831.1:2038436-2040936 GCF_019202785.1 Penaeus chinensis
TTTGTTTGTCTGTCTGTCTGTCATGTCTATTAACCTATTTTGTCTGTCTGTCTTTCTATATATCTATCTATCTATCTATCTATCTATCTATCTATCTATCTATCGATCGATCGATCTATCTATCTATCTATTTATCTATCTATCTATCTATCTGTCTATCTATCTCTCCATCTATCCATCTATCTATCTATCTATCCATCTATCCCTCTATCTATCTATCTACACACGAAACCCTAACACAGATTAGCCGATGAATCTGTTGGCCCGTGTTTTTGACGAGGCGAAAGCGCTCTCTCATCCAACCCGCCGACTCACGCCATGTTGAAACCCTTTTTTAAATTATGCACCGTTTCCCTTCTCGTCGAGGCTTCCTGTCCTCCTCGGTCGTGTTCGGGAGTGAATTATTGGCCGAGAAAACCGAGGAAAAAATCTTATAAATGTTGCTTTCACAGACCGGTTGCAACAGAGTCACTCCGTCTGTCTCCTCGGTTTCTTTGAGAAGGCTGCTGTTGACATTCTTAACAGGAATATTTTTATTTTCCTTTTCCTTTTTATTGTTTTGTGTTATTTTTCGTTTGTGTCATTATCAATATCATTATATTTTCTATCATTATCAATATTATCATATTTTCTATCATTATCAATATCATTATATTTTATATCATTATCAATATCATTATATTTTATATCATTATCAATATTATATTTTCTATAATTATCAATATCATTATATTTCTATCATTATCCATATCATTATCATTATCTTAATGATAATTACATTTTTATTATCATAATCCTCATTGTCAATAGTAATGGTATCGTTATTATTATTACCATTACTATTAGTTTTTACTGTTTTTATCGTTGATGTTATTGATATTATGATTACAATTGTCATTGTTGTTGTTTTATTATTGTTATTATTGTCGTTGTTGTTATTATTATAATTATTATCATTGTTATTATTATTATTATTATTATTTTTATTACTATTATTATTATTATCATTATTACTATTATTATTATTACTATTATTAGTATTACTATTATTATTATTATTATTATTATTACTATTATTATTATTGTCACAGGATAACGCGCATTGTTCTAGTCAATGGAGGATTTTTTTTCTTTGGGTTTGATATCAACCTTTCTAAGGATCCTTGCTGTAAGCAGGAAGACAGTTTGCTGCAGGTCACCAATTCTGGTCTCAGTGCCAATGTCCTGCATTCCCTTCTGTAGCGTCTTTGGGGTTATTTCCAAGTGCCCCCAATAAGTGCCACTATCTTCATGTCCCACAGCTTCTTCAATTCACGTACGAGATCTTGGTACTTCTCAATCTTCATCTCTTTACTGTCCTCCCTGCTGTCATATGGGAGAGCAAAGTCTATAACTTGAGTCTTGTTTGTCTTCTTATCTATGACTATCATACCTGGACGGCTTGCTTGGATGACATGGTCTGTCTGCGCTGTAAAATCCCATACATGTTTCATCTGTCGTCCTCTATCACGAAGCCTGGCTCGTGTTGATACCATTTATCATTCACGTCGATGCCCTACTTTTTTATAAATTGTGCTTTCTCTTGTACTCTCTCTCAGCCTTTTTACTACTCTCACTTATTAAGTGGTTCACTGTCTCGTTCTTTTCCCTGCACATTCTACATTTACTTTGCTCCTGAGTCTTATCAATTTTCGCTTTGATCAGATTTGTCCGGACTGCTTGTTCTTGTGCTGCAAGGATTAAAGCTTCTGTTCCCCTCTTTACATTTCCCTGCTTTTACCATGGCCGCCTGTCATCAGTGTCTTCTGTTTCCAGTTTTCTTTTCTTTCCGTTCTCTTTCTTTTCTGCAGGTCAGTTTCCGACTCATTTACTTCACCCTCTTCCATGATCGTAATGAACTTAGTAGCCTTTCTGTACTATTGTTGACATACCTTTTCAATGAAACTTTTGCTCTATTGACTGTATCCTCTACTCCTAAAAGTCCTCTTCCCCATCTCTCCGGTAAATATAACCTATCAACATTGCTCTTCGGATGTAAGGCATTGTGCAATGTCATCAGTTTCCTTGTTTGTCTATGTGGCTGTTCCGTCTCAAATTTTGTCCAGTCTAGAAATGCAGCTGAATATCTGAGTAGTGATACTGCCCAAGTGTTAAAGCCTTTTATGAGATTCCCTCCATTTTGCTTCGTTTCCAGAATTTTCTGTCCCTTCTCTTGTACTCTTATGTAATTTTATCTTTCACTTCCTGGCGTCTTATCTGATCTGCTTGAAGCATTCCCAAATATCTGTAGCTTTCTCCATTCTTTGCTGACTTAATCACTCGTCTGGGAACTTAATCCCATTTGATGTAACTACTTTTCCTCTTTTCAACGCTAGCATGGCACACTTTTCTATTCCAAACTCCATTCCAATATCTGTGCTGAAATTCTTAAATGTTTGAATTAAGGAGTCCTATGATTTTTCATTCTTCGCATACAACGTTAGGGCCTCTATAGATAACC
>NC_061831.1:2060936-2063436 GCF_019202785.1 Penaeus chinensis
TATCATTGTTTTTATTATGAATATCATTAGCATTATTATTATTATTGTTAGTATTATTATAATCATAATTACTATCATTATCCTAGAAATGGTGGTATTATCATTATAACTATCATTATTTTTATTATCCACAGTATTATTTTTGCCATTATGATCATTAATATTACTAGTCTCATTCTTATCATCATTATCATTATCATTGATGATTATCATTATCATTACTATCATTATAATAATAATAAATTGTCGTTTTTAATATTACTCTTACTCCTACTATTATCATTATTATTACCATTAGTAGTAGTAGTATCATTAATATCATTATTATAATTACTGTCATCATCATCATCATCAACATCACCACTGTCATCAGTGTTTTAATAATCTTTATTATTATCATTATCATTATCATCATTATCCTTTTTAGTTGTAGAAGTAGTATCATTATTATCATTATTATCATTACTATCATCTTCATCATCATCACTACTGTCATCATTGTTTCGATTATCTTTACAATTATCATTATCATTATTATAGACAATATCATCACCATCGTCATTGTTATTGTCGTTATCTTTTATCATTATTATCATCACCATCAGCATCATCATCAGTATCAGCATACATTATTTTTCAATATCATAATCATCATCACCCTAATCTAGCTTCACTTGCTCAACCTTACCATCACAATCATTATCATTTCACTATTTTCATCTTTACTCGTTTTCTTTATCACTATCAATACGATCACCATGGCCATCACCCCAGCTACCAATCCCTTTCTCAACAACCACTATTGCCTTGTTCCCAAAAGCATCTTAAGGAAGAAAATGTGGTTGGATAATTACGGTGATTCTGATAATAATGATAATAATAATGGTGACAAGGAGAGTGATAATGATGATGATGGTGTGTGTGTGTGTGTGTGTGTGTGTGTGTGTGTGTGTGTGTGTGTGTGTGTGTGTGTTGTGTGTGTTGTGTGTGTGTTATGTGTGTGTGTGTGTGTGTGTGTGTGTGTGTGTGTGTGTGTGTGTGTGTGTGTTTGTGTGTGTGTGTGTGTGTGTGTGTGTGTTTGTGTGTGTGTGTGTGTGTGTGGGTGTGTGTGTGTGTTGTTACAAACACCATGCTTGTTATCATTCTTACCATCATGGTATTTCCAGTCAGTCTGTCAAAAAAGTAGTCAGATTTCACTCACTCATTACATCTATTACTGGCAGGGAAATTCTTCAAACACATCTGTTCGATACTAACTAAACCAACGGACAAAATATTCCATACACTATATAACAAAGCCTCCTGTGGGTTATGTACAATATGTTCCAGAACTGTTGTTAAATGTAATAATTCTGTTTTCACTACAGTATCTGTGTTAACTTCTGCAACTGTACTAATTGATCTAAATGTTCAAACAGACAGAACGACAGCATTTTGGTAAATACTGTAACGCCAATAATTATTGATATCTAACCTGTTGCAGAGCGTTCAACTTCCTGATGCCCTTATGCAACATACGACCAGGCTTGCTTCATTATGCATCTGATCATTGCTTCTCGTTGCGCAGTGTTGCAGATCACGTTGTTATCCTGCAGTTGAAGCTGATGTAGTATAATCTTGGCTTCTGTTTTATGTATGTTCAAAGCCTAGTTAGCATATCGGGAATATCTCATGTTTAGATATTCACAAGCATATATGGAACTCATGTTTTGAGTTTGAATTTCTATAATGTGTTAATATGAACGGAAATCGGAGGTGGCTTCTTGATAATTATATAAATAATCCTAATAATAATATGAGTCGTGATATCTTAATCTTGAAGACCGACTTTTGAAACGAATATTATGACCCACAATGAATATAGATTCATATACGCGTGGACAGCTCTACCGGTTGATCAGCTGCAAGTGCGAATAAAATCATAGCTTTTGATCGATTGCACAGACGCACGAACCAACAGAATACTTAATTGCACATTATCCATCTATACCATGCCATTATCTCCCTTGGACGGCGGAAATCCCTCTCTGCTATTGGTCAAGCAGCAAGATTGATCAGCCAATCACAGTCGCCCACGGGTACTCGGTCTCCATTTTGTATCGAAGGCGCGAAAAACTTGAGAATCGAGGAGCGAAAAAAAAATATATATCCAAACAACTATGGACCAACAAGCAAGATCGAGATCCAAAAGAAATTTATCTCGAATTAAAGTGGTTTAGAATGAAAATAAAACCACAATGTCATGTACAAGAATGATGCAAATTGCTTCCCTTTTTCTGTCTTTCTCTCGCTTTCTCCTCCAGGCAACAAATTCATCCTAAAGACCCTTCCGTTGCCTCTCCTCGTCCACAAAACCGAACAGCAAAAGAAAAGGAACCTACGCGCTCGCAACTCAGACCTCAACAATTGCAACATCTGGCAACTCGAGGAACTCACCTGCCTGCCCTCGTCGCCCGAAAGGTCAAACTCACTCAAAACAGGATTGTCAATAGAGGCCACA
>NC_061831.1:2078436-2080936 GCF_019202785.1 Penaeus chinensis
GTGATGATGATGATGAGGAGGAGGAGGATAATGATGATGATGATGACGATGCTGATGATGAGGAGGATGATGATGGAGAAGGAGGGGGATGGTGATGATGATGAGGAGGAGGAGGATAATGATGATGGTGATGGTGATGAGGAGGAGGATGGTGATGATAATGATTCCGATGGTGATGATTATGATTATGATTATGAAGGTGATCAATACGATGATGATGGAGACAGCAATAACAATGATAACAACACGAACGCAAACAAAATCGAACAATAATACGAATAGACAGATAAACATCTCAAATAAAGACAAAAATAGTGAATTACAAAAGAAACGATCCAGGAAGCAATATTGAAATACGCTCGTAGGTAACACGATTTTCCTCTCCGCACGTTATCCGCTTATATCAAAAATAATGACTCCGATTCGCCAAGTTTGAGAGAGAAAAAAAATTATAAACAAATAAATAAAGTGGTGTAATGCAACAAGGGCAATCGTAAATAATTCTAGGTATATGTAAATCTAAGTATTAAGAAATAGTTGATAAAAGGTGATAGAAGAGAAAGGGTTAAAATAATAAAAGAGAAGATGAATCGGAGTATTCCGGAGTCAGGCGTGAGTTGCCAGCTGTTCCTTTTCTGATATAAGGACGCGCTATAGAAACCGATCGTAAAAAATAACAAAAATAAATATCCTCCTGAACAAAAGAAGTAAATTTCTAATTAATTACATCTTGGAAACCTGACCTCTTTTTAAGGGATTAATATTTTACTTGAAAATAAAATTAACATTAGATTTATGCTGAAATAGTATTATATATATTTATTTTTTTATGACGTTGATAACCTTTCTTTACGATAATCACATAAATAAATAAATAAATAAATATTTTATAACAGTTATACAGTCATTAGCCTTTTAATTTCACACATGATATAAATATGATATAAAAATGTTCTATTTTCAACACACAAGAAATGGAAGGTGAATCAATAACATATTAGATGACATTTATACATATAAATGTCATACAAAAACGTAGAGATAATGATGATAGTGATTGAATTAATAACGATGATAATGACAATGAGGAGGAGCCTAATGGTAGTAATTATGTAACAATGAAAATTATGATAATGTTAATGAAAACAATAATAATTATGGTAATATTATTTTTAATAATAATGATAATAATAATGATAATAATAATAATAATAATAATAATAATAATGATAATAATATAATAATAATGATAGTCATGATAATAATAATAATAATAATATTAATAATAAACATAATAATAATAACAATAATAATAATAATATTGATAATGATTATAATAATAATAATAATAATAATATATTGACAACAAAATAAACATACAGCATAAATAAACAAAGCAATAAATCTAGAAATCGAGGATTCCCGAAGCAAGATGGCCGCCCAGTGAAAACTCAGAATATTCGCCGTAAATGAAGAAAATGAATTCGAAATTTTGCAAAAGAACGATCGCAGAATGTCCTCGAGCGTTTTCCTGAACGATAAAAGGTTTATTTGTTTTCGCTCACTCTTTGTTCCTTTGGGCGTGTATCCCCTTGCATTGGTGTTGTTGCTGTTTTTGTTACTGTGGTAGAGTTTTGTTTTTGTTTTTTTCTTTCTTCTTCTTCATTTCCATTAGTATGTGAATGTAAGACATGTATATATGTGTAATATAAATCTATATCTATATCTATATCTATATATTCATATATATATAAATATATATATGTATATATACATATGTATATAAATATAAACATGCACATAAATAAATATATATATATATATATATATATATATATATATATATATATATATATTACACATTAACTAATGGAAAGGAAGAAGAAAGAAAAGCAAAAACAAAACTCTAGCCACATAATTCCTCAATTCAGAGCGCAGCCTCTGCCGTCGGCCTAGCTTTTAAATCCGTCATCTTGTGAACTGCCTACAACCTTGACACTTTGCCCCCCCCCCCCCTCCCCTTCTCCCATCTCCCTTCTCCCTCCCCCTCCACCCCCTCCCATTCTACCATCCCTCCCTCCCCCCCTCCCCCCAACACCCCTCCCCCCAACACCCCCTCCCCCCAACCCCACCCTCCCTTCCTACAAACCAGAAGGAGCGTTAAAAAGTGTCCAAATGAGACTCGCTTCTCTTAGGATTCAACCTTGCAGTCTCCTTTTCGCTCATAACCTCGTTGCAGAAGAGTGCGTTCGTTAGGAGTGGCTTAGGAGTGCCTGACAGAGGGATGGAAACTGCGAAATTCCTCTAGTATCTTTAAGAGAGTTTTTTTTTAGTAATAATGATGATAATGATAATGATGATAATGATATATGCAGTAGTAATGAGAATGAGAATGATAATGATAAGAATGATAATGATATCAATAGCAATAACAATAAATAATAATCATATTAACAGCAATAACAATAGATAATAATGATAATGATAATAATAACAATAA
>NC_061831.1:2100936-2110936 GCF_019202785.1 Penaeus chinensis
TGGTCTGATTTATGCTCGGGTGATTGAATATTTGCTGCTCTTTGCCGCTTCAGAATCTCAAGAACACCCTCGGAGACCTGTCAGAAATGATGGATAGACGCCGTTACTTGTTGGAGTCAGAGAAACCCAACTTGGACTTGAGAATGAACAGCCAGATTCTTGTACGTGTTGCACCTAATGAAACTTTTGCCATCAGGGCGTCTAAAACTGTCTTGGGTAATGTATCCACTTTGTATTTTCAAGACGCCTGTGTCGATTTCGCAAACCTGATGCTTACACGAGTCCTTGAAGTCTACTGTACAGATTCCGGTGCAAAGGCGGGGATCAAATGTGTTTTCGAACGATAAAAAAGGGAAAAAATGCCTGTAGAGGACACCCTATCGGTCCCTCCATCGACTAAGACAAAGCAAGTTGCATCACTTTTCTGCGGCCGCCGACGTCTTGGAAAAAAGGGGGAAAAATAATCAGAAGAGGAAGACAAAAAAAGAGACAGTGACTCCGCCCCGCTGACCTCACCGCAAACCTGCTTTTAATTGTATGCGACGAACATTTGTCACTGAGCCACAGCAATCTTGTGTGCGAGATTTATAGACAAATAGATAACGAGATCACAGGCTGTTCTGTGCACGTCCCTACGCTCTCCTTTGCGAGTAAACGTTTGTTAACTCAGTGTTATACATTAATAATCATACGAAGAACACTCGTTCACTTGGTAGACTGTTCATTTGTCGAGTTGTTTAAAAGTTATCAAAACAAAACAAAAATAAAAGAGCATTTTAGAGAATACATTAAAACATATCAAAACTAGAGAATTTCAGAGGATACTCATATTTTTTGTTTTTGTTTTTGTTTAATCACAGAATACATCTAGATAAAATAAGCTAACAAAAAATAAAAAAAAACAAAAAAAGCATATCCACCTGAATAGGAATACATCTAAAACATATTAAAAAAAATAAATAAATAAAACAAAAGCAAGAGAAAAAAAGGATTTAAAGAAAAAATAAGAATCGAAATTTCAACATTTATTCTCCTTCTCCTCCTCCTTCCTCCTTCCTCCTCCCTCCTTCCTCCTTCCTCCTTCCTCCTCCCTCCTTCCTCCTTCCTCCTTCCTCCAGTCCTTAACGAAGGTCCTCCTAGAACTCCTCGGGCTCCTCCTCGGCCTCCTCGGCGGAATCGAGGCCGACCTCCTCGTAGTCCTTCTCGAGGGCAGCCAAGTCCTCGCGGGCCTCGGAGAACTCGCCTTCCTCCATGCCCTCGCCCACGTACCTGCGGGGGAGGGAAGGCTTTAGGGGCGGGGCCAGCAGGGGGCGGGGTCAACGGGGGGCGGGGTCAACAGGGGGCGGGGTCAGAGGGGTTGTTACTAATCACCTTTTTTTTTTCTTCTTCATTTTCTTTTCTCTTTTTTTTCTTGTTCTTGTTCTTTTTCTTTTTCTTTCTCTTATTCTTTTCTTTATCTTTGTCTTTTTTGAGATGGAATAATCCGAGAATCCGACATTTTCTCATACTTTGATCACAGCTGAATCAAGTCACGGTCAGTAATTTCGTTATATTAATAACAACAACAATAATAAAGATAGCGATAATCAAAATGATAATATATATATACATATATATATATTTATATATACACTGAATAATCTATACTTGCAAACAGATGAATATATATAAAAAAAACAAAAACAATGAAAGCCAATAAAAGAAGACAAATTAGTGAATAAATAGACGGATAAATTAATAAATGAACAAAATATTCATGAGTAAAAAAAAAAAACAATAAATACTGTAAATTGAATGAATAGCATGTATAAATAAGTAAATAAGTAAATAAATCATTAAACAAATAAGTTAATTAATAACCACACAGACAAACAAATAAACTGACAAATAAATAAAAAAAAAGATAAATACCCGTACTGACCATTTTTTGTTGTTGTTGTTATTGTTTTGAATTTAAAAACATAATAAACAGCTGTTCTGACCTTTTTTTGTGTGTGTTGTTGCCATTATTGTTATTATTATATATATTTTTTTTTAATGATTAAACAGCCGTACTGACCATTTCTTTGGTGCTGCTGTTGTTATTATTGTAGTTAGAAATCTAAAGAATAATAGCCCCTCGTACTGACCAGTGCACGAAGGCCCTCTTGGCGTACATGAGGTCGAACTTGTGGTCGAGACGCGCCCAGGCCTCCCCGATGGCGGTGGTGTTGGACAGCATGCACACTGCGCGGGATACCTTCGCCAGGTCGCCTCCAGGGACCACGGTAGGAGGCTGGTAGTTGATACCGACCTGCAGGAGGAAAGGAAGAAAGTGAGGAGTCGTTTCAGGTTGGAAGGTGTTGGTTTAGCTTGGTGTAGGATGATCTAAAAGGGTTTATTGTGAATTCGTGGCTCAGGGGTCTCAATGGAGGTTTCCTCTAGGTACCACGGTAGGAGGCTGGTAGTTGATACCGACCTGTAGGAGGAAAAGGAAGAAAGTGGGGAGTTATTTAAGGAAGGGAAAGTGTTGGGTTAGCTTAGTTTGAAAAGTAGTTTAGATGGATTTAAAGTGAATAATTGGCTGGTTAAAAGTCGTGTTCAATAATTGGCTGGTTAAAAGTCGTGTTCCTTCCAGGTACCATGCGACCTGTCTTGTAGTTGACACCGACCTACAGCAAGAACAGGGAGGATGAGATTATTTGTAGTATGAAAAGTAATTGCATGACCGAAGTTTAAGAAACCGACAATGTAGCAGGGTTTAATGTCAGGAAAGAGGGAGATTAAACTGTCGTGTTTTTTTGGTGTTTTTTTTTTTTTTCAAGTACCACAGTAAAAGGTTGGTACGAGTAGTTAATACCAATCTCATAGCAAGGTTGGGGTTATTCGAGGTCGGAAGACCGAAGAGGAATTCAGTGTGATTGCATGTGAAAAGACTGAATTTAAAACGATTTTTTGACAGACGTATGCCAGCCTCTAGACGTTCCTATACCCTCTTAGTCATTTTCCTTTAAGGTGCAATGGCAGCGGGAGCATAACGGGCATCCTTACAACAAAGGAGCATTCTTACTGCATGAGTAGTGGGTATCTATGCCAGAGAAGGGAATGACAGATTATTATATGTAGAAGGGGAACTGAGACATCATCAAAACGCACACTGCAACTGCAACTTCTGCATGCAGCTAGAAGGTTAGTTAGATGATGCTTACCCACTTCAAATAAAGATGAGGGAGGTTGTTGAAAAGAAAAATGTCATGCAGGTCAGACTCACAGGTAATTCAGGAGTATTGAATATTGCTAATTAATTCTGCTGCTTAAATTGCACGCGTTTCTAGTGTTCGGTCAGACCGATTATTAATATTAAAGGGCATAGAGGCTGATGGATTTTTAGTAATCGACTTGGGAATCGATTAATTAATGTTTATTGCTTGGAGCTGAATACTGGAAAATCATGTGTTTAGCCTGTTCGTCAATACATTTATTTATTCATATCTATCTATAAATATATATATATATATATATATATATAAATCAAACAAACAAACAAAACAAATATATATATATATCCACAAACGCCTTCTACCTATATCTGTATATGTATATGGATAGATAGATAAATAGACAGAGATAGACAGATTCATAGAAATTCATATACATGCACATACACATATATGTAAGTGTGTGTGTGTGTGTGTGTGTGTGTGTGTGTGTGTGTGTTTGTGTGTGTGTGTATACAGACACACATACACAAACACACACACACAAACACACACCCAAACACCCAAACACAGCCCACAACAGGCACCAGCCGCACCCAGTACCTTGAAGCCGGTGGGGCACCAGTCGACGAACTGGATGGTGCGTTTGGTCTTGATGGTGGCGATGGCGCAGTTCACGTCCTTGGGCACCACGTCGCCGCGGTACAGGAGGCAGCAGGCCATGTACTTGCCGTGGCGGGGGTCGCACTTCACCATCTGGGGGGGGGGGGGTTACTATTATTATTGTCATTATTATTATTATTATTATTAATATTATTATTATTATTATTATTATTACTAATATTATTATTGTTGTTGTTATTATTATTGTTATTATTATTATTATTATTATTATTATTATTATTATTATTATTAATATTATTATCATCATTATTACTATTATCGTTATTATTTTTATTATGATTATTGCCATTGTCATTATTATTATTATTATTGTTATTATTATCATTGTCATTAATAATAGTAATAATAATAATAATAATAATAATAATTCTATTATTATCATTATTATTAGCATTATTATTATTATCATTATTATCATTATTACCATTTTTTTTTTATTATTATTGTCATCATCATTGACATATAAATTGTCATAAAAGTAGAAATACAAATATTACCTATACATATATACAATATTTACAGATACACATGTATTCATATGATAGATAGATATGGACATAGACAGACAGACCTCTGTGCCTGTAACATGAACAGACCAACAACAAAACAACACGAGAGTCGCTCTACATTTCCCTCCTTCCTTCCTGCTCCTCCATCGTGACAGACAAACCCCGTCCTCAGCTCCTTCCTTCCTCCATCGTGACAGACAAACCCCGTCCTCAGCTCCTTCCTTCCTCCATCGTGACAGACAAACCCCGTCCTCAGCTCCTTCCTTCCTCCATCGTGACAGACAAACCACGTCCTCAGATCAACCCCAGCTTTCCCCCCACGAGCGGAGACCCTCACCTGGTTGGCCGGCTCGAAGCAGGCGCTAGTGATTTCGGCGACCGACAGCTGTTCGTGGTTGGCCTTGGCCGCGGAGACCACAGGGGCGTAGGTGACCAGAGGGAAGTGGATCCTCGGGTAAGGCACCAGGTTGGTCTGGAACTCCGTCAGGTCTACGTTGAGGGCACCGTCAAATCTGTCCGAAGGGGGAAGAGGGAGGCGTTTGTGGATATGAATAAATTGGTTTGTTTGTTTGATTTATATATATATATCTTTTTCTTATCGGTTTTTGTGTGTTGTTTATTTCTCTCTCTCGTTCTTGTTTTCGTTTTCTATGTCTCTCTTGCGGTCTATCTCCGTCTTTGTCTCTTTCTTTAAGTATTTCTCTCCATCTATCTATCTATATATCTATTTCTATCAGCCAGTCTATCTTTCTCCCTATCTGTCTATCTTTTTATCTATCTATTAATAAATTTATCTTCTAATCTATCCATCTCTCAATCACCTAATCTATCTATCTACCTATCTATCTATTTCTATCTTTCTGTGTATCCACATCTCTATCTATTTATCTGTTGATCCACCTACTTATCTCTTTGTCAATGGCAAATAGTCAACCCATCCATCCCACCTTCCCTTCCTCCCTTCCTCCCTCCACCCACCCTCTCTCCCTCCTCCCTCCAACCACTCTCCCTCCCTCCCTCCCCTTGTTCCCTCCACCCTTCCTCCATCCATCCACCTACCCTCTACTCATCCTTCCTCGCTCCACCCACCCTCCCATCCTCCTTCCTTCCACCCTCCTTCCCTCCCTCCCTCCACCCACCCTTCCCTCCCTCCTTCTCTCCACCCTCCCCTCCCTCCCTCCACCCTCCCTCCTTCCCTCCCACCCTCCACCCACCTTTCATCGCTCCACCCTCCCTCCATCCTCCCTCCTTCCCTCTTTCCCACCCTCCCTCCTTCCCTCCTTCCCTCCCTCCCTCCCCCAATCCACACCTGAGCGAAGCTGTGATGGACGACACGATCTGGCCAATCAGACGGTTGAGATTAGTGTAAGTTGGCCTCTCGATGTCCAAGTTCCTCCTGCAGATGTCGTAGATGGCCTCGTTGTCGACCATGAAGGCGCAGTCGGAGTGCTCGAGGGTCGTGTGCGTCGTCAGGATGGAGTTGTAGGGCTCGACGACCGCTGTGGCCACCTTGAATGGGGGAGAGAAGGGGGCTTGAGAGTGACCTTGGATGCGGGAGAGAAGGGGGTTGAGAGTGACCTTGGATGCGGGAGAGAAGGGGCTTGAGAGTGACCTTGAATGGGGGAGAGAAGGGGGCTTGAGAGTGACCTTGGATGGGGGAGAGAAGGGGGCTTGAGAGTGACCTTGGATGCGGGAGTGAAGGGGGTTGAGAGTGACCTTGGATGGGAAGGTGTAGATGACCTTTTTGGGGGGAGAAGAAGATGTGTTCTAAATAGGTATGGCGACCTTGGATGGGGGAAAGAAGGTGTTTTGATGAGTGAGAAAAGGTGTGGACGAATTTGCTGGGACATAAAAGATGTGGATGACTTTGCTGGGGGCTAGAAAGTGGATGGGAATGTGTGGATGACTTTTTGAGGGAGAAAAGGTGTGGATGACGTCGTTGGGAGAGAAAAAAATGTGGATGACTTTTCTAAGGGATAGAAAGTGGATGGAAATGTGTGGATGATTTTATGGGGGGGGGGGGAGGAGGTGTTTTGATAATGATGTAGATGGGGAAGGTCTAAATGACTGTTGGGGAGAAGATAAGGTCTGAATGGGAAGGAGTAATCATATAGCTTTATAATGTAAATAATGCGATTGGCGTGTGTCATGATGGGATGAAGTAACCTCGTAATATTTACGCTTGATATAGGGAGAATTTTTTTTTTTTTTTTTTTTTTTGTCTTGGGGGGGGAGGGGGATAGGAAATATATTCGTGATTAAAGAAAGAGATAAAATGGTTAATGTATTTATCGAGAAGTATGGCACTAATATTCATGCTTTCTGCTTTAGAATAGTCAAATGGTTTATAGAATTCACACCTTTTGGAAAGAATTATACAAACATTAATTTCCGTTTTGCAAAATCAAAATAAAAAAACATTATTTTTTTAAAATTCGGATCTGAATTGCCATCACCCCTTAGGGAAAAAATATGAATTCAAAAATATGCTAATGATGTATCACTGATATTAGTTTACAAATCATCATTATCTATCTGTACCGAATAATGAGTATTCATGAAAAACAAATATTTTCATTAGTTAATGTATGCATCCAATCATGTAAACAAATACATCCGCCCAACAAGCACACATTTTCCCCTTCACGATAATACCTTCTACACACACACACCAACACCTCCATCCACCCACATGCACTAACAACATACATCCACATACACCCATATACACACCCCAACACCTCTATCCACATACATACACACCCCAACATATACGATTATCCACACACATACACACCTCCATCCACACACATCCACCTACAACATACACGACCATCCACATACCCACACACACACCCAACACCTCCATCCACACACATCCACCTACAACATACACGCCCATCCACATACCCACACACACACACACCCAACACCTCCATCCACACACATCCACCTACAACATACACGCCCATCCACATACCCACACACACACACCCAACACCTCCATCCACACACATCCACCTACAACATACACGACCATCCACATACCCACACACACACCCAACACCTCCATCCACACACATCCACCTACAACATACACGCCCATCCACATACCCACACACACACACACACAACACCTCCATCCACACACATCCACCTACAACATCCACCTGCAACATCCACCTGCAACATACCTGCGGTGCGGGATAAATTGCAAACTCCAACTTGCTCTTCTTGCCGTAGTCGAGCGAGAGCCTCTCCATCATGAGGGACGTGAAGCCGGAGCCAGTGCCGCCGCCGAACGAGTGGAAGATGAGGAAGCCCTGAGGAGGAGAGGAGAGATGAGGAGAGCTGAAGAGGGGGGAGGAGGAGGAGGAGAGGAGAGATGAGGAGAGCTGTAAGGGGGGGGGGGAGGAGGAGGAGAGGAGAGATGAGGAGAGCTGAAGAGGGGGGAGGAGGAGGAGGAGAGGAGAGATGAGGAGAGCTGAAAGGGGGGGGGGAGGAGGAGGAGAGGAGAGATGAGGAGAGCTGAAGAGGAGGAGGAGGAGGAGGAGGAGGAAGCAATGAGGAGAGAAAAAATGAGGAAGCCCTGAGGAGAGATGAGGAGAGATGAAGAGAGCTGAAGAGGGGGGGAGGAGGAGGAGGAGGAGAGGAGAGATGAGGAGAGCTGAAGAGGGGGGAGGAGGAGGAGGAGGAGGAGGAGGAGGAGGGAGCAATGAAGAAAGAAAAAATGAGGAAGCCCTGAGGAGGAGAGGAGAGATGAGGAGAGCTGAAGAGGGGGAGGAGGAGGAGGAGGAGGAGGAGGAGAGATGAGGAGAGCTGAAGAGGGGGAGGAGGAGGAAGCAATGAAGAGAGAAAACATGAGGAAGCTCTGAGGAGGAGAGGAAAGATAAGGAAAGCTGAAGAGGGAGGAGAGGGATGAGGAAGCAATGAGGAGGAGAGGGAAAAGGAGGAAGCCCCGAGGAGGAGAGATGAAAGAGGAGGAAAGCATAAGAGGGAAGGGAAAGATGAGGGGGTCCTGTGGAGGAGAGGGAAAGGAGGAAGCAATGAGAAGGGGAGGAAGAAGGAGGAAACTTCAAGGAAGAGGGGAAAGAAGTTCTGAGGAGAGCAAAAATTAGGAAATCTTTAGGAGGAGAGGAAAATGAGGAAGCTATAAGGAGAAGAAAAAGAATGAGAAAGGGAAACTGAGGAAGCCGAGAGGAGAGGAAAACTTAGGAAGTTCTGAGGGATAGACGAAATATGAGGAAACCATCAGGAGGAGTAGAAAATGAGGAATCTCTAAGGAGGAGAGGCATATGAGGAAGACTTGAGGGGGAAAGGAAAAAATAGGAAGTTTTAAGAAGGGAAGGAAAAGTTATAAAGCAATGAGTAGGAGAGGAAATATGAGGAAGCCTTGAGGAGGAATGGAAAATGAGGTTTTAAGTAGGGATGAAAATGAGGAAACCCTGAAAAAGAGAGGAAATGAGGAAGCCCTGAGGAAAAGAGGAAAATGAGGAAGCCTTAAGGAGGACAGGAAATATAAGGAATCTCTGATGAGGACAGGAATAATGAGAAAAACTTAATGAGGAAAAAAGGTATGTTATTATCAATATTATTTTCTTTCTTAATGATCATTGCAAAAGCTATCATAATGATTACCATGAGGCTGTTTTATCGAATAGTGCTATCATGCATTGCAACAAGAATAGCATTGTCATTAGGAATACACTAGGAATACAATATCAACCATTACTGATACAACATAACTACCACTAATGATGAACACATGAAAACGACATTAAGACAACCACTCAAAACTCACCATACATGTCTAGTGACCTTACAACCGCCAATCATTAATTTACGGCTATCAACCCCCCCCCCCCCCACTCCTCCTCTTCGGTAAAAAAAAAATATATAAATAAATAAATAGATAAATAAATATTATTAAATCGTAGTGCCTATAACCTCACCATAAAAAAAACAACATAAATACTCACAACCCCACCATCATCTCACCATCTCCGGAACACCCTATCCATGCCCCTCCTTCACCATCCCCATCCCCCTCCTTCCCCACCCCCACCCCCCTCCTTCCCCGGCCCCACCCCCCTCCTTCCCCACCCCCACCCCCTCCTTCCCCACCCCCACCCCCTCCTTCCCCACCCCCACCACCCTCCTTCCCCACCCCCACCCCCTCCTTCCCCACCCCCACCACCCTCCTTCCCCACCCCCACCCCCCTCCTTCCCCACCCCCACCCTCCTCCTTCACCACCCCCATCCCCCTTCTTCCCAACCCCCACCCCCCTCCTTCCCCACCCCCACCCTCCTCCTTCGACACCCCCACCACCCTCCTTCCCAACCCCCAACCCCCTTCTTCACCACCCCCACCCCCTTCCTTTCACCAGCCCCACCCCCTCCTTCCCCACCCCCACCCCCCTCCTTCCCCACCCCCACCCCCCTCCTTCCCACCCCCACCCCCTCCTTCCCCACCCCCACCCCCCTCCTTCCCCACCCCCACCCCCCTCCCTTCCCCACCCCCACCCCCCTCCTTCCCCACCCCCCACCCTCCTCCTTCCCCACCCCCATCCCCCTCCTTCCCCACCCCCACCCCCCTCCTTCCCCACCTCC
>NC_061831.1:2133436-2138436 GCF_019202785.1 Penaeus chinensis
ATCCCACCACATCATCTCTCATCACCATCATAATCATCACCACACACACCACATAAATCACCATCATCACAATCATCATCACCATCAAAATCATCACACCCACCTTCCACATCACCATTATCTAAATCAACACCCACTACCCCCTTCCCCAAAACACCAAACCCCCACCTTTTCACCTCCTCCTCGTCGTCCACTCCATAGCCTCATCCTCATCACCTCCGCCTCTTCATCACCACCACCTTCATAACACCCCCCCCCCCCCTCCAGCCCTGATAAAACGGAATCCCCTTACGTAAGGCCACGTTTATACTTGGATGAGGATTCCCGTGATGCAACCTGCGTACCTGCGTCAGCGTACCATTTCCGGGCGAGGTTATGACGAAGGGAGGACGGAGGGAGGACGAAGGGAGGACGAAGATAAGACGAAGGGAGGACGAAGGCAAGGTGAAGGGATGAACGAACTTCTGACGAAGGACTGACGAACGGAAGGCGCTCCTCGAAACACCTTTGTTTGTGACGCGTTTGGCATTTAGAAGAAAATGGAGATGTGTTTGTTATGGTGATATTGTTTGTGTTTGTGTGTTGTTGGTTCGTGTGTGTCTATAATTTTTGTTTTTGTTTCTCTGTTTGTTTGATATTGTCCTTTATTCGTCATTATTTTTCTTCTCTATCTATCATTTTCTATCTCACTTTTTCTATCTATAACGGTGACAATCATGATGCTGATAACATTTCCAATAGTAATAATTTTATAATAAGGATGATAATATTTTAATAATGATAATTTCATAATAATACTAATGATAATTATGATATTTCTAATGATAACAATTTCGCAATAATTCCATAACAATATTTATAGTACTAATTATCGACTAATAATAATAATATTTCTAATACTAATTATCTAATAATGACAATAATCATAATGATGATAATGATTTAATAATAAAGATAATAATATTCATAATGATAATGCCAGCTAAAAATAATGATGATAACAGCAATAATGGCAAAAGTATTTCAGCTTCTATGGTAAGAGGCTGTTGGCCGCAGCCTGCAACCTGCAACCTGCAATCAGAGGCCGTAATTGGGGGAGAAAGGAACATTCCTTTTACCTTCAGGTCTCTGTTACTTCCTTTCCTATAACGGTGTCTCTTTTTTCCTTTTTCTTTTTCTTTCTCTCTCTCTTTTTTCTTTTTTCGCTCTCTCTCTTTCTCTCTTTCTCTCTCTCTCTCCTTCTCTCTCTCTCTCTCTCTCTCTCTCTCTCTCTCTCTCTCTCTCTCTCTCTCTCTCTCTCTCTCTCTCTCTCTCTCTCTCTCTCTCTCTCTCTCTCTCTCTCTCTCTCTCTCTCTCTCTCTCTCTCTCTCTCTCCCCCTCTCTCCCTCTCTCTCTCTCTCTCTCTCTCTCTCTCTCTCTCTCTCTCTCTCTCTCTCTCTCTCTCTCTCTCTCTCTCTCTCTCTCTCTCTCTCTCTCTCTCTCTCTCCTCTCTCTCTCTCTCTCTCTCTCTCTCTCTCTCTCTCTCTCTCTCAATCTATCTGACAATGAAAAAAATAGAGTTACCTTTCGAGTTATATTTAAGTATCACCCAAGTTGATATACATTATAAATTAATTATAAGAAAAAAAAATCGACTAAAAAATTCATGAACGCTGAAGGAATTTTACGTCACGGCGAAAGGGACGTTTCTTGCCTCTTCAGGTCTGTGTTATTTCCTTTCCTATAACGGTGTCTCTTTTCTTTTCTTTCTCTTTCTCTTTCTCTTTTTCTTCCTTTCTCTCGTTCTCTCTCTCTCTCTCTCTCTCTCTCTCTCTCTCTCTCTCTCTCTCTCTCTCTCTCTCTCTCTCTCTCTCTCTCTCTCTCTCTCTCTCTCTCTCGCTCTCTCTCCCTCTCTCTCTCTTTCTCTCTCTTTTTCTCTCTCTCTCTCGCTCTCTCCCTCTCTCTCTCTTCCTCTCTCTTTCTCTCTCCTTTTCTCTCTCTCTCTCCCTCTCTCCCTCTCTCTCCCTCTCTCTCCCTCTCTCTCCCTCTCTCTCTCTCTCTCTCTCTTCTCTCTCTCTCTCTCTCTCTCTCTCTCTCTCTCTCCTCTCTCTCTCTCTCTCTCTCTCTCTCTCTCTCTCTCTCTCTCTCTCTCCATCTATCTATCTATCTATCTCTCTCTTTCTCTCTCTCTCTATCTATCTATCTATCTATCTATCTATCTATCTATCTATCTCTCTCTCTCTCTCTCTCTCTCTCTCTCTCTCTCTCTCTCTCTCTCTCTCTCTCTCTCTCTCTCTCTATCTCTCTCTCTCTCTCTCTCTCTCTCTCTCTCTCTCTCTCTCTCTCCCTCCCTCCCTCCCTCCCTCCCTCCCTCCCTCCCTCCCTCTCTCTCTCTCTCTCAATATATCCTTATCTATCGAGTTATCCTTCGAGTTAGATTTAAATATCACTTAAGTTAATATAAATTATAATTTAATTATAAATAAAATAAAAATCGTCGACGGAACTCATGAACGCTGAAGGAATTTTACGTCACACGCTTCTGGTTATTGGGGCTAAAGTTCAGTATACGAAGCAGGAAACTTGCGGTTGCAATGGGAAACAGAGCAGGCCTTGCAGCATTGTCATCCTTCCCCTTGCAATATACTAACACAGAGATCTTTATTTTCCGTTGTTCCTTTTGCAGGAAAGGGTATATGTCTGAGTGTATGCCTGAGATTTATTTTGTGATGTTTGTAGATCTAGACTATATTATTTTTTGTTTCTTTGTGTGTTATCATATTTGCTATATCTATATGTTAATAAGTTTTTTTTTATTATAGTTTCAAATCTTGTATTATTATTTTGGCTTGTTTTTTTGGTAGAGAAACAAATGTTCTAACTGCAATTATCCGTATTTACCAAACACTTTATTGCGATAATCTTACATATTTTCATATTACAATAGAATTTATCGTGATATATCACTATCGCCTTTATTAAAACGTCTTGTCTCTTCCTTCCCTCCTCCTCCTCCTCCTCCTCCTCCCCTATTCTCTTCTCCCCTTCCCTCCTCCCTTCTCTCTTCCCCCCCTCCCCCCCTCCTCCTCCTCCCCCTTTCCCTCCTCCTTTCCCTCTTCACCACTCCTTTCTCCACCTCCTCAATTTCCCTCCCTCCCTTCTCCCTCCCCTCCCACCCCCATCCTCTCCTCCATCCCTCCTCCCCCTTTCCCCTTTTCCCCCCCTCCCTCCCCTACCACCCTCATCCTCACCCCTACCCCCTCCCACCCTCCACCCTCACCCCTATCCCTCCCCTCCCACCCTCCACCCTCCCCCCTATCCCCCCTAAACTCTCCTACCCACCCCCCCCTCCTACACCCCTATCCCCCCCACACTCTCCTACCCACCCCCTACACCCCCCCCCCCAGGGCCAGAGAACCCCCACGCCTCCCGCCGGCCCGTCGACATCAACGTCATGAAGCGCAACATGACGATCGCCAAGGGCTTCCTGGACATCAGCCTGCTCTCGGCCAACGCCAATCAGCTGAAGAACATCCTGAACTTCGGCGACGTCGAGAAGGCCTCGTATTACATCGTGCTGACGGGCATCATCACCAGCCTCATCTTCCAGGTGGGGAAGGGGGAGGGGCTGGGGGAGGGGGAGGGTTTTATTTATTTATTAAATTTGTTTGTTATTATTATTATTATTATTATTATTATTATTATTATTATTATTAATATTATTAGTAGTAGTATTTTGTGTTTTTGAGTTTTTGAGGTTTTGAGCTTTTGAGTTTGTTTTGTTTTTTTTATGTTTTTGGTTCTTTATTTTTGTTGTTTTGTATCCTTTTTTTTCTTCTCTTATGTATTGTTGTTTTTCTCTTCTTCTTCCTTTTCTTTTCTTTTCTTTTGCGCTTTCCCTTTATTTAGATTTTTTCTGTTAATTTTTTTTTTTTTTTTTTTTTTTTTTGCTTTGCTTTTACGGTGAGAATTAGCTTGAGATTGGAGGAGGGGAGGGGAAGGGGGCAGGGTAGGAGGGGGGGGGAGGGGAAGGGGAAAGGTAGGTGAGGGGGAGGGAAGGAGGTGATGGGGGGTTGAGGGATAAGAGAAGGAGGGGAAGGAGGGGTGGGGGAGGTTGTAAGAGTGGGGAGGGAGGGAGGTGGTAGGGGAGGAGTAAGGGAGGGAAACGGGGAGGGGGAGGGAGGTGATAAGGGAGGGATGGGTAGGGGTGAGGGGGGGAAGGGGAGGAGTATAGGGATGGGGGAAGGGGGGAAGGCAATAGGGGAGGGGAGAGAGGAGATGAAGAGAATAAATAGGGAAGAGAGAGAGAAGGGAGAGGGGGAGAAGGGGGAGGAGAGGGGGAGAGTGGTGAGGATAGGGCTGATGATGAAGCGAAAAGGGGGGGGGGGGACGGGGGGGAGTCAAGAGGAGGGAGGGTGAGAGGGAGAATACCAGGGAAGGAGATAAGGAGGGGGTGAAGGAGAGGAAGAGAGGGAGAGCGAGGACGATGGGAATTTCAGGGAGAGGGGGAGAGGGGGGAGGAGAGGGAGGGGGGGAGGGAGATAAGAGGTCAGAAGAACGGAAGCGGGGGTAGGGGGCAGGGGGGGAAGGTAAGCCTTTTGAAGTCATAAGCGTGTCGGAAATGGGGGGAAGGGGGTCGGAGAGGGAGGAGGAGAGGGGAGGGGGGCGAGGGAGACGTGCAATGCCAGGTAATAACACACAGACGCATTATATATATATATATATATATATATATATATATATATATATATATATATATATTTGAAAAAAGAGCATAGCATCAGTCACGTTACTGTAGAAGAATACATTGTAGATATGTATGAACAGACAATATAAATGGGTGTTTGTGTAGCGCGTGCGTGTTTTTGTGTATACGTCGTATATATACGTCTGTATGTATATACATGTATATATTTGTGTATATATATGTATATATCTGTGTGTGTGTGTGTGTGTGTGTGTGCATTTGTGTGTGTATGTGTGTGTGTGTGTGTGTGTGTGTGTGTGTGTTTTGTGTGTGT
>NC_061831.1:2143436-2145936 GCF_019202785.1 Penaeus chinensis
TATAAATTCATTATAGTTTTTTTTTCGTAATGATGATGATGGTCAATCTTTCTTCCTGCTCCTTTCCTCTGCCGTCGCCGCGCGTGCGCAGACGGAATGCCTCCTCAGCGACGCACGACGAACTTCGTCTGTATTTAATCTTATTTCGTTGTCTTCCGACATCGCTCCCCCTTAAAAGCACGATCGTCCTCGACCATGTCCTCCCGGGCAGGAGTTGCTTCGGCCGCTTAGGAGAGCCTACCTTACCCCAGGCTCGACACCTCGAAGGGGCGGCAAGTTACTCAGAGACTGCCACTAAACTTGCACTGGCTGCCGTGACGGTAGCTCTCAGGCAACGCGACCCTGATCCTGTTCTCTTCTCCCGGACAGGAAACGGAGACCTCGACGGGGTACGCCACACTGTAGATCCATCGCGTCCCCTGCCTCACCACAATCGGAGCAAGGTGGTCCGTCACCACCTCGTCGCAGATATTCTCCACTTTGTCTTCCAGCAGCTGGCCTCGAGTACCAGTAGGGAACAAAAGAATAATCAAATCCCCGGCCGACCTTCTCAAAACGCCCCTCAGCCGACCCTCATCCACGTGCAAGTTACTAAAAAGAACCGAAACCACGAAACACAAAACAAAAGATAAATCGCGAGGTGCAAACGGCAAGATTAAGCCGCCCTAGTGACACCCACGCGCGCCCTCACCTCGCCCGTGACGTCACAGGAACGTCTAGCCGCACTGTCCCGCGGAACACCATGACTCAACCAGGCAGTCCGGTATGACGTCACCAGTCACGTCGCTCCTGTCACCCAATCCGTCACCCTCACCCGCGCCCACACCCGGAGTCACACCCAAGGCCTTGGTGCAGCCGCTCGCCCAGTGACCGCTGACGCTGCGTCAACGAGGTCAAAGATCATCAGCGCTCGAGGGTAAACAGCCCTGCGTACCACACTCGGTAGCTCAAAGGGGGGGGGGGGAATACTGGGATATGTTGAGATATAATATAGCAATATAGCAACAGGCTCGCAAAACTAAAGATTACGAGAAAATACACACTGCAAAATGAGACAAACAACCCTTTGTAGATAAGTAAAATAGTTTGCAAACTGAAAAGAAAATCACCAAATACAATATACAATCAAATAAACTAAGTCACAGCGTCCTGGGAAACTGTTACTTATAACGTCATTAGTATCTTTGCAGTTATCATTAATATCACTGGTAGTAATAATACTAACTCATTATATATCACAGTGGGATTAACCTTCAGTGTTTTCAAGCATTATTGCAATTATCATGAACAGTGCTTGCGTCGTTTTATTTTTGCCGAATTCTTGAACGTGTCTTCCGTCAATTTTACGGTTGACATTTTCTCTATTACATTTATTATTATTTATCATCGTTATCACTGTTATTGTGGTTATCATCACTTTCTGTCTTATTAGCAGTTATTTTCGTTTATACTGTTATTGTTACCAAAACTGTATTTCTTATTGTTATTATTATCAGTGTAAACATCATTATTATTATTGTTATTATCATTTCTTATTATAATTCTTATTGTTATTGTAATCCGTAGTTATCATTATCATTATTATCGTTATCACTATTATCATTATCATCATCATCATTTTTATCATCATTATTACTATCCCCATTATCAATGTTGTTATTTTTAATCACGACTGGTATGCTGTCAATTTTCATAACTGTCATAAATATGCCTATAATTAAAACTATCAATAATAAGAAAACTCCTCTCACATTATCAACAAATTGTTATCATCAATATCAACACAGTAAAAAAAAAAAAAATCCTTCAAGACAAATCAATAATTTTTATCCTGCATCAGTATCATAATCTATTAATATCATAATTCACGAGTAAACACGAACATAAATTGATGAAATGCAAAATGACATGACCAACCTTGCAACTCTCACGACAGATGCGCATCATGTCCAAATTCGTGCTTATGTGTAAATAATAATAATATAAAAAATAAAAAAATATATATATATACATATATTTCCTAGTTGCGTTAGAATAGGAATATTTGTAATTTTGAATATTTCATGGCATTAAATTTGATAATTATTTCTGTATCTTTTTGTTATGATTAAGTTTAAGTTATTCAAGTTTGCATTAAATGCGTAATTGGTAGATTTTTAATGATGATATTCTTTTTTTTTAAGAAATAATGGTATATATTTTTTTTTTTCCATCGAAAGTGATTTTTAAATATACACCTATTCCCTATCTCTCTTGTTTACGCCAACGATAAGTTTCCAAGGAAGCATGAAGTAGATAGGATTTCAGAAAATATCATTAGGAATTGAGAAAATCACGCAAGTCGGTTGAAAATGATTTTCCTATATTCCCGGAAGTCGATAGAATGCTTCTGTCTCTTGATTATTTTCCTTTTTCACTCTTCCTTGCTTTTGATATTGCGTATGTCTCTCTCTCTCTCTCTCTCTCTTCTCTTCTCTTCTCTTCTCTTCTCTTCTCTTCT
>NC_061831.1:2150936-2153436 GCF_019202785.1 Penaeus chinensis
AGAAACCGCTCGTACTGTGGCATGACTTCGATCACAAAGCAATTCTCGGGCCACGTCAAGCAGGTTTTAATCTGCGTCTTCCCGAGTTGACTGGAAATTGACTGTGACTTCCGCTCTTCGGATCTTTGCGTTTTGGATGGCTAGATGTTATTTTCTAAAGGGGGGGAGGGGGGGCAATGTTAATAAAGGGAGGAGGAACCGTCAGCTTCGAGGATGATGAGAGATCGAAAAAAGAAAGAAAAGATATGAAGATATAAAAGAAATGGAAAGAAAAGGGAAGAAAAAATCGCCCAGAATATTTAAAAATAAAGAAAATAGACATAAAAAGGGGAAAAATAAAGGAAAAGTGAAAAAATAACAGACATGGAAATTAGAAATATTCAGAATATTACAAAAGAGAAAAAAAAAAGAGAGAAAATTAAAATTATAAATTAAAAAAAACGACAAAAAAGACTAAATAAGAAAACAAAAAAAAACAGGAAAATCGTTCTGAATATTACGAATTGCAAATCTGCCTGTTGCAAGCACGTGCTTTTGCAAGGCGACTAGTCATTAAACACAGAAATGACGATCTTGTCGCGTGATAAACAAACCTCCCAGGGGCTTGCGAAATTAACGAAGAAATTCTTGTCATGAAGGGACACTTTCCCCTCTCAAGGACATGGCGAGGGGGAGGGGCAAAGATGTGAGGAGGGGAGGGAGGGAGTGGGGGAGGGGAGGGAGGGAGGGAGTGGGGGAGGAGAGGGAGGGAGTGGGGGAGGGGAGGGAGGGGAGGGAGTGGGGGAGGAAGGGAGGGAGGAAAGGCATGAGGAGGGGAGGGAGGGAGGGAGGGAGGGAGGGAGTGGGGGAGGGGAGGGAGGGAGGGAGTGGGGGAGGGGAGGGGATTGGGGAGGGGAGGGAGGGGAAGGAGGGAGGGAGTGGGGGGAGGGGAGGGAGTGGGGGAGGGAAGTGAGGGAGGGAGGATTGGTATGAGGAGGGGAGGGAGGGAGTAGGGTAGGAGAGGGAGGGCATGAGGAGGGGAAGAAGGGAGTGGGGAAGGAAGGAAGGACACGAGAGAGAGGCTAGGGCATGATGAGGGGAAGGAAGGAGTGGGGGAGGAAGGGAGGGAGGAAAGGCATGAGGAGGAAAGGGAAGGAGTGGGGGAGGGGGGGATGGAGTAGGGATGAAAGAAGGGGGGAGAAGGGACAAAATAGGGGGAGGAGCGCATAAAGAAGAAAGGGAAGGAGTGAGGGAGGAGGAAGAACACGAAAGAGGGGGGGAGGAATGCGAAGGAATATCTTTCTATCTATCTACCTATCTGTTTGTCTATCTAACTTTCTATCTATCTATCTATCTACCTACCTACCTATCTACCTACCTATCTACCTACCTATCTACCTACCTATCTACCTACCTATCTACCTGCCTATCTACCTACCTATCTACCTACCTATCTACCTACCTATCTATCTACCTACCTATCTACCTACCTATCTACCTACCTATCTACCTGCCTATCTACCTACCTATCTACCTACCTACCTACCTACCTATCTACCTACCTACCTACCTACCTATCTACCTACCTATCTACCTACCTATCTACCTACCTATCTACCTACCTATCTATCTACCTACCTATCTACCTGCCTATCTACCTACCTATCTACCTACCTATCTATCTACCTACCTATCTATCTACCTATCTGTTTGTCTATCTAACTTTCTATCTATCTATCTACCTACCTATCTACCTATCTACCTATCTACCTATCTACCTATCTACCTATCTACCTACCTATCTAACCTACCTATCTACCACCCTATCTATCTATCTACCTACCTACCTATCTATCTACCTACCTACCTATCTATCTACCTACCTACCTATCTACCTATCTACCTATCTACCTACCTATCTATCTACCTACCTATCTACCAACCTATCTATCTATCTATCTACCTACCTATCTACCTCCCTATCTATCTATCTATCTACCTACCTACCTACCTATCTACCTACCTACCTATCTACCTACCTATCTACCTGCCTATCTACCTACCTATCTATCTACCTATCTGTTTGTCTATCTAACTTTCTATCTATCTACCTACCTACCTACCTATCTATCTACCTACCTACCTATCTACCTACCTATCTATCTACCTACCTATCTACCTGCCTATCTACCTACCTACCTATCTACCTATCTACCTATCTACCTATCTACTTATCTACCTACCTATCTATCTACCTACCTATCTATCTACCTACCTATCTACCTATCTACCTATCTACCTATCTACCTACCTACCTACCTACCTACCTACCTATCTACCTATCTACCTATCTACCTATCTACCTACCTACCTATCTATCTACCTACCTACCTACCTACCTACCTATCTACCTATCTACCTATCTACCTACCTATCTACCTATCTACCTACCTACCTATCTACCTATCTACCTATCTACCTATCTACCTACCTATCTACCACCCTATCTATCTATCTATCT
>NC_061831.1:2170936-2175936 GCF_019202785.1 Penaeus chinensis
GAGGGAGAAAGGAAAGGGAAAGAGAGGTAGGGAAGCAAAGAGAGAGAAGGAGGGAGGGAGGGAGGGAAGGGGAGAGAGAGAGAGAGAGAGAGGGAGATAAAGAGAGAGAGAGACGGATGCAGCTGAGAACTATAATTTACTGAACACAACATACTCGAAATATATCTTTGTATTGCAGATGATTCCCAACCTGGCAACCTATTAAGCTAGGCATATTTATCAATCATTATCAATATTATTCATTATCACTGATAATAATATCTATTAACATCACTACTATTATCATTATTATAATTACCATCCTTGTCATTATTTCTATCCTTATTTTCATAATTACTATCATTACCATCATTAGTACCCCTAATACCATTTATTATCAATACTAATATCATTATAAATGTCATTCTTATTAATGGTATCATAACTATCATTATTAATGCCATTATAATTATCATCATATTAATGTTATTTTAATTGTTATCATAATTGCTATCATTATTATCATTATCTTTATATTCATCATTACCATTATTTTTTTTCATTATTATTATAATCATTACTGTTATTATTATTATTATCATTATTTTCTTATAATCATTATAACCATTGCTTTTATTATTATTATCATTATTATTATTATCATTACTATTATTGTTATCATTATTAGTAGTAGCAGTGGTATTTTTATTATTGTTAATATTATTACTATTACTTTTATTATTATTATTATCAATACCATTGTCATCAATATCATTATCATTATTATCATTATTATTATTATTATTATTATTATTATTATTATTATTATTATTATCGTTATTGTTATTATTGTTATTATTATTATTATTATTATCATTATCATTACTATTATCATCATCACTATTGCTTTTGTTATTATCAATATCATTATTAATATCATTATTGTTATTATTACTATTATCATCAATATTATTGTTGTTATTCTTATTATCATCATTATAAGTGTTATCATTTTTATAATAATAATAATAATTATTATTATTATTATCATTATTATTATTATTATTATTATTATTATTGTTATTATTATTATTATTATTATTATTGTATTATTATTATTATTATCATTATTATTATCATTATTATCATTATTATTATGATCATTTTTTTTATTATTATTATGATTATTATTGTTGTTATTACTTTTTTAATAATAATAATTATTATTATTATTATTGTTGTTGTTGTTGTTGTTGTATTACTATTATCATCATTATTATATTATTATTATTATTATTATTATTATTATTATTATTAATACAATCATTACTGTTTTTGTTGTTACGATTATCATTATCATCATCATCATCTCAAAATCATAATTATTTATTTATTATTATTATCATTGTTATTTTATTATTATGACCATTATTATCATTATCATCATTATTATTATTATTATTATCATTATTGTTTATTAACACTATCAATGTTCTTGTTGTTACTCTTATGATTATGATTATTAATACAATTCTTATTTTTATTATTATTATTATCATTAGTAGTAGTAGTATTACTATTAGCATCATTATTGTCGCTTTATTATCATTATTATCATTATTATTGTTATTGTTATTATCATTACTATTATCATTGTTGCTATTTTAGCATCATGATTATCATGGTTAATGTTATTTTTTCTATTATTATTATCATCATTACTATTATTGTTGCGATTTTCACTGTCATCTTTACCATTATTACTATTGCTGTTACTTTTATAATTTCTCTTATTATCATCATTATCATCATTATTAACATTGTTAATTTAATTTTGTTATTAATATTGCCATTATAAAGATTTTTATTAATATTGCCATCAATATTTTTTTTATATTATCACTATTACTGTTGTTCTCATTATTATTATAATTATTATTAGTAGTACTATTGTTTTTATTATAATCATAATCATCATCGTTATCATTGTTATCATTATTATCATTATCATTATCATTTCTATTGTCATTATTGATAATAATAATTCTTATTATCATTATTATTATTATTTATTTATTTATTTTTATTGTTGTTATTATTATTATAATCATAATCACCATCGTTATGATTGTTATCATTATAATCATTATCTCTGTCATTTCTATTGCCATTATAATCATTGCTACCATTGCTGTCATTGTTTTTATTGATATTACAATTTTCATTATCATTAATATCATTGTTATCATTATTTCATGTCTGTTATCATTATCATTATCATTTTTGATATCATTATCATCATTTTTATCTTTATCATTATTATTATCCTCATTACTATCATTATTACTAATATCATTACTATTATGATTATTATTACCATTGTTATTAGTATTCTTATTATCATCCTTATCATCAAAAGTTTTATCTTCATTAGTATCAATGTTAATATCATCATTATCTTTATTATCATCATCAATATCATTGTTGCTATTAACACTGCTGTTGTTGTTATCATAATCTTACTATTATTTTTGTTCTTATCATTCTGATTATCATTATCATTATCATACTTATTTCACCATTATCATAATCAATGTCATCATTTCAATTATGAGTATCATCATCATCATCGTCATGTTATTGATTATTGACACTCATAACTTAATTACATGTTGTTGTTGTTGCTTAAGTTATTGTTTCTGTTGTTTTAGTTGCTGCTTGTTGTTATTTCTGTTGTTTTAGCTGTTGTTTTGTCCTTGGAAGGAGGTCTGAATCGATAGACAGATGCAAAGATAATCTACACGCATACTTCTGCGCTGAATCAGTGAGCACTTCAGTATTCATCTTCATAACACAGACAGATTTAGGAAACATAATCACAGCACTTTAAAACAGACATCGTAAAGGTGGAAGTTGCAATGCACTTCCGATGCAACCTCAACGCAAAAATCACCCTGGCCGACATTGCAGACGCGCAACAAACACACACTGTTGCAGCCATTAACTAGCCTTTGAGATTCCTGCATAAATGAGGAGCTGTGAGTCATGGAGCAAGAATTAGTTTCCCACAATATCGATTCTACTTTCATTTCTTGTATTGGTCTGTCTCTTGCTAACTGTGCTCATAACCTTGAACGTGTGCGTGTGTGTGGGGTGGGGGGTGGGGTTGCACGCGTGTGTGTGTGTTTGCGTGTGTGTGTGTGTGTGTGTGTGTGTGTGTGTTTTTGCGTGTGTTTGTGTTTGTATGTCTGCGTTTGTGTCTGTCTGTGTTATAGGTTAGGAGTAGTAATAGAAACAGTAGCTTGCTGATCATTATCTCTATAATAATTTAATTTATTACATTTGTCATCACCGCTATCAATATCACAATTACCACTAGCAGTTTTACAATAACTATTATTGGCATTCACACTAACAATCTGAGGAACGAAAGGTAATAAAAATTCCATTACTAGAACTAGAAATTGTAATGCAACTCTTCCTTTAAGGTCACTCTTCCTGTATAAAACGCAGAATTCCAGTACAACACAAGTGAGAGTGTATTTGAACATCTAGTAATGGTGCTGCGTTTCAAATAATAGTTGAAAAGAGAAAAGGAAATTACTCTTTAGGACCATATGGCGTAGAAATCTGATGGCGTAGCTGAACGTAGAGAAAAAAAGACGAATGTCTACATGCGCACGTAATATAAACGTCTCTATCTATCTCTGCTTCTCTCTGTCTATCTGTCTCTATCTGTCGGTCTGTTTCTGTCTGTCTCCGTCTGCTTCGTGCTCTCTCTCTCTCTCTCTCTCTCTCTCTCTCTCTCTCTCTCTCTCTCTCTCTCGCTCCCTTTAGCTAGCTACCCGGCCTCGCTCTCTATGTCTTCCGGTTTCTGCATTTATATATATATATATATATATATATATATATATATATATATATGTATATATATGTATATATATATATATATATGTGTGTGTGTGTGTGTGTGTGTGTGTGTGTGTGTGTGTGTGTGTGTGTATGTGTATGTATGTGTGTGTGTGTATGTGTGTGTGTGTGTGTGTGTGTTCACATATACACACATATGCATGTATGTAAGTATGTATCCACACCCACCCACATACAAACACACAACGAACACAAAAACACACCCACCCATCCTGAGTAATACACGCACATATCGGCAGTGACCTTCGTGTATCGCCCCCCCCCCCCCCTCGCCCCTCCCAATTCCAGTCCATTCCAGCGAGCGGAAAATTGGAATGTCCACGCCACGAACACGCTGTTAGTTCTGTCTAGTTCGGGGTTTACTGTTTGTGATTAGTAGGCCGTAGCAACGGTGGGCTTGTAAATTCTTCTTTTTTCCCATTTTCCGTTCGTTCTCTCTAGTTTTCCTAATCATTTGCATTTTGTTTTTTCTGTGTGCTTGTTTCTTTGTGTTGAATTAAATGTCTGGGAATTGATTTCCGGAAAAAAAATACTTATCGGATGGTATGTCTTTAATAATGTATGCTTCGGTAATGTGAATAGATCTTTTGGGAGGGAATACCATTTTTTTAATTCATATATGTATCACGCAAACAGGAAATCTGGACGAACCCCGTCACTCACAGTATCACCCTGTCTCTCCCTACCAACTTACCTACCTCAATGGTTGCAATTTGTATATAAATATATATATATATATATATATATATATATATATGTCTGTGTACATATGTGTGTGTGTGTGTGCGTGTGTGTGTATGTGTGTGTGTGTGTGTGTGTAGCTATATATATTTTTATATATATATATATATATATATATATATATATATATATATATATATATGTATGTATGTATATATGTATGTTTGTATGTATATGTGTATATACATATGTATATATATGTATATATATTCATATATATGTATATATGTATACATATATATATATATATATATATATATATGTGTGTGTGTGTGTGTGTGTGTGTGTGTGTGTGTGTGTGTGTATACATATATATATATATATATATATATATATATATATATATATAT
>NC_061831.1:2203436-2210936 GCF_019202785.1 Penaeus chinensis
AATAAACAAATAAAAAAAAATAAAAAAAATAAAAAATAGCTAAAGTATATTTCTTTTAAATAATATAAGTTTTTTTTTTAATAATAAAAAATATATTTTCCTAAATAAATAAAATATATTTATCTTAAATAATATATATATATATATATTTTTAATAATACAAAATATGTTTTATCAAATAATATAAAATATATTTCTTTTAAATCATTTCCTTTTTTTGATAATATAAAATATATTTTCTTAAATAAATAAAGTATATTTCCTTTAAATAATATATATTTTTAAAAATTATATGAAATATATTTTCTTAAATAGATGAAATATATATTTTTTAAATAATAAGCTTTTTTAAATAATATAAAATATATTTTCCTAAATAAAGAAAATATATTTTCTTAAATAAAGAAAATATATTTTCTTAAATAATGAAAATATTTCTTTTTAGATAATATATATATATTTTTTTATTAATATGCAATATATTTTCTTAAATAAATATAATATATTTTCTTAAATAAATATAATATATCTCTTTTAAATCATTTAAGTTTTTTTTTTTTAATAATATAAAATATATTTCCCTGAATAAATATTTTTCTTATTTACACATAAAAATACATTAAAAATACCTATGCAAATGACCTTAAATCCCCTGCATGACAGAGAAATGGGCTGATTTCAAGTCTTGTCTGTGCCCCCCCCCCCCCTCCGATCCCCTCGCTCACCCAAACTCATCCCCCCCCCCCCCCCCCCGTCACGTGCGAGGGAGGTCGCGTGACAGATACCAAGGCTTAGTTTTTCTGCTTTCTGACTTTCTTACTCTTTCTTTTATTTGTTCTTCTAATGTGATGAATGTTCTTTGTCGTCTTTTTCCTCTTTATTTTCTCTTTTTTGTGTAGTCTTCAGAGTTATATATGTATATATATATATATATGACTGCCGCGATGGTCCAGTGGTTAGAGCACTGGACTCCGACCCTCGTGGTCCTGAGTTCAATTCCCCGTCGCGGCGGTCGTAAAAATGCCTGCGCTCTGACTGCTGGCTCGAGCCCGAGAAAACGACACATTGCCTTGAGAAGTCAAACGCAGGTGTCGTAGGGGAAGTCACCGCCGCGGCACAAGTGTTAGCGCGCCGAACCGCGGTTGATTAGGAAGGGCATCCAATCAGGCAAAGGTGACTCTGCCATATAACCTCTCAATTGTAAACTGAGAGAAGCCTATCTCCTGCAGTGGAATGAATGGCTGTCAAAAAAAAAAAAAAAAAAAATATATATATATATATATATATAGAGAGAGAGAGAGAGAGAGAGAGAGAGAGAGAGAGAGAGATAGATATAGATATAAATATAGGTATAGATATAGATATAGATATAGATATAGATATAGATATATATATAAATATATATATATAACATTCTGTATGTAAAAATAAAATGCATTTAAGGCTGAAGCAAAAAGCACATTGAATATCTAAGTGATATTTAAAGAAGAATAAAAAGAAGAAAAAAAAATGATTATGAAGAAGAAGGAGGAGGAGGAGGAGGATGAGAAGAAGAAGAAAAAGAAGAAGAAAAGAGTAAGAAGAAGCGGAAGAAGGAGAAGAAAAAAAAAGAAGAGAGAAAGAAAGATGATTTAAAGTTAATAAAGTTGATGATGATATTTATAATAACGATAACTATGATGGTGATAACACAAAAATATTTTCAAAACATTAAAAAAAAAAACAATAGTAATGATAACGATGATGATGATGATGATGATGATGATGATGATGATGATGATGATGATGATGATGATGATGATGATGATGAGATAAGAACAATGATAATTATAACAAATAATGATAATAAAGTGATTGTAAGAATAGTGCAAGCAGGTATGCAAATTTACCTGTACCGCCCAGTGAATATTTTTCTCAATTTGATTCCATACGATCTCATCGTTTACATATCTAGCCTATTTACCCCTTCATCCTATTAATCGATATATCTATTAAGGAGGAAGATTCATTCAACAATCCACTACTCATCGTATAAAATCGTGTAATTCCATATGTAAATCAAAAATGCCCCGTTGGAATTATCACTCACGACTTCAAATTAAATTCCGTCCATCGCTAAAAGACATTCGATAATTCCTTCACGCCCGTCCCGCCCATTTCAGCCCACACCCTATGCAACAGACCCACAACATCCATTCAGATTCCACCGCATGAACCTTGAACTATTTTACCAATTTCCTGAAGTTTTAGATTCGTTCACGCTGCTGCTGAATTAGTAGCTGAAACGAGAACGAACTGGCAACTCACCTGAGGGTGATGTAGGGCGTCAGCCTCCCGCCGCCTTCAGGAGGAAAGGGTTAACGTATCACAGAGAACTGTCTTGTCCTGTCACTGCCGCGTCTTCCAGGTGAAGGAAGGCGAGGCGGTGGGCGGGGCTTGTTTTAAATCCGAAGTCCTATTGGAGGATCGCACCGGAACGAGCACGGGTGGGCGGGGCTTACACCTTGCAGGGTTGACAATGGAGGTTCTTTATTGCCTGGAAAAGCGCGGGTCGAAGTCCTGTGCTGAGCTTTAATGGATCCAGATTACGTGACTGTTCGGTTTATTACCTTAGCCGCGTCACGTTTATGTAGTTGACGCTGCTATTAAACCGCGATACAAAACCCGACGGTACGAGGGCGGACTTTTATTAAATAGGCCTTAATGAGTGTAAGTTAGTCCGTGAAACAAACAATGCAGAAAAAATATATATCCCTTGGATATGAATGCTTCAAATATCTCATTCCATAAAGAGAAATACAAATCGATAATCGTCTCTCCTCTCTTACAAATCTATTCCTCTCTCTTTCTTTTAATTATCTCTATCTCTTTATCTTTTTTTTTATATTCTCCTTTTTATCCCAGCACAAGAGAGACAAGCCGTGCCCTCTGGCGGAAGACAAGGGGCAATAAACAAAAGCCTGTGCGTGGCTTCACAATGGCGCGTATATATATCAGACCAAAGCCATACTTTACACGGTCACGTCTACGTATCAAATAGCTCTCCCCAAAAAGGTGCCACATAATCACAGTATCACTTACTTCAGTGTTACGCGGCGGTTAGGTCCTGATACTGACTTCTCCGTTTCTTATTTTCAGCTTAATGCCGAATAATCACCAGGAAATTCTTCTTCTGTGGTGTGACTTGAAGTGTTTTTTCTTATATTCTCTGCTTTGTTCATTCCCTTTCTAAGTTTTCTAAGTTTCCTTAATACTGACTTAAAACTAAGGACGTGTTATATGGACGCATTTAAGCTTGATAACACTGTAATAAGTTAATATCTAAAGCGATTTGGTCTCCGAAATATCTCGTTAATATCTTTTTTTTCTTTCTTTTTTTTTCTTTTCTTCATTTTTTAGGGCTTCCGCATGCACCATACAGCGGGGTCGCCAGGTCCATTCTCCGAGTCTATAAATGTATCCCCAACACCGTTCTAACAATAGACGTTTTATTAATACAACAAGGGAATAATCCGAATCAGAAATCCATTACATGAACAATGGCCTTTTACTTTTTTTCATTTCATTTTTTTTAGCTCTTTAATTGCCTCGCATTAAAAGAAATTGCGTTGTTGCCAATCGTTGCAGGCGTCGGCGATTATCTCTTCACTCCCGGCTTCGTCACTCTCGCCTCGTCATGCATGCAGAGGGGGAGTCATGCATACAGAGACGCGGTCATGGAGAGCGATTACCAAGTGCGCCTCGCTTCCTCCTCATCTCGCACCCCGACGGTTCTTGCCCCGAGCGCCGCATGCCCTGGGTCGTCAGGAAACCTCCCTATGAAGAAGACCGACTTTCATGAGATTTTTGCATGACCGCCGGATATGTTCCCGCGGAGGTAATTGCATCACGCACATTAAACCGCCTGTGCGTCTCGCGTGAACGTCCCCTGCCGTGTCTGGTGCCCCGCGCTGCTCCCCCTCCCCCTTCCCCCTGCCTCCCTCCCCTGACTGCTCTCCCTGCCACCCAGCCCTGACCGCTCTCCTTGTCCCTACCGCTTTGCCTTAACTCCTCTCCCTGACACTGCCGCCTGCCCCTGACCCCCCTTCCCCCTTCCCCTTGTCACCTTGCCCCTGCCACCCTGTCCTCTCTCCCTGCCTCTACCGTCCTGCCCCTACTAACCTGCCCTAACTCCTCTCCCTGCCCCTGCCGCCTTGCCCCTTCCTCTCTCTCCCTGCCCCTGCCGCCTTGCCCCTTCCTCTCTTTCCCTGCCCCTACCGCCTTGCCCCTTCCTCTCTTTCCCTGCCCCTACCGCCTTGCCCCTTCCTCTCTCTCTCCCTGCCCCTACCGCCTTGCCCCTTCCTCTCTCTCTCCCTTCCCCTACCGCCTTGCCCCTTCCTCTCTTTCCCTGCCCCTACCGCCTTGCCCCTTCCTCTCTCTCTCCCTGCCCCTACTGCCTTGCCCCTTCCTCTCTCTCTCCCTGCCCCTACCGCCTTGCCCCTTCCTCTCTCTTTCCCTGCCCCTTCCGCCTTGCCCCTTTCTCTCTCTCCCTGCCCCTACCGCCTTGCCCCTTCCTCTCTTTCCCTGCCCCTACCGCCTTGCCCCTTTCTCTCTCTCCCTGCCCCTACCGCCTTGCCCCTTCCTCTCTCTCTCCCTGCCCCTACCTGCCTTGCCCCTTCCTCTCTCTCTCCCTGCCCCTACCGCCTTGCCCCTTCCTCTCTCTCTCCCTGCCCCTACCGCCTTGCCCCTTCCTCTCTTTCCCTGCCCCTACCGCCTTGCCCCTTCCTCTCTCTCTCCCTGCCCCTACCGCCTTGCCCCTTCCTCTCTCTCTCCCTGCCCCTACCGCCTTGCCCCTTCCTCTCTCTCCCTGCCCCTACCGCCTTGCCCCTTCCTCTCTCTCCCTGCCCCTACCGCCTTGCCCCTTCCTCTCTCTCCCTGCCCCTACCGCCTTGCCCCTTCCTCTCTCTCCCTGCCCCTGCCGCCTTGCCCCTTCCTCTCTCTTCCCTGCCCCTACCGCCTTGCCCCTTCCTCTCTCTCTCCCTGCCCCTACTGCCTTGCCCCTTCCTCTCTCTCCCTGCCCCTACCGCCTTGCCCCTTCCTCTCTCTCTCCCTGCCCCTACCGCCTTGCCCCTTCCTCTCTCTCCCTGCCCCTACCGCCTTGCCCCTTCCTCTCTCTCTCCCTGCCCCTACCGCCTTGCCCCTTCCTCTCTCTCTCCCTGCCCCTACCGCCTTGCCCCTTCCTCTCTCTCTCCCTTCCCCTACCGCCTTGCCCCTTCCTCTCTCTCTCCCTTCCCCTACTGCCTTGCCCCCTTCCCCTCTCTCTCCCTGCCCCTACCGCCTTGCCCCTTCCTCTCTCTCCCTGCCCCTACCGCCTTGCCCCTTCCTCTCTCTCTCCCTTCCCCTACCGCCTTGCCCCTTCCTCTCTCTCTCCCTTCCCCTACCGCCTTGCCCCTTCCTCTCTCTCTCCCTGCCCCTACCGCCTTGCCCCTTCCTCTCTCTCTCCCTGCCCCTACCGCCTTGCCCCTTCCTTTCTCTCTCCCTGCCCCTACCGCCTTGCCCCTTCCTCTCTCTCTCCCTTCCCCTACCGCCTTGCCCCTTCCTCTCTCTCTCCCTTCCCCTACTGCCTTGCCCCTTCCTCTCTCTCTCCCTGCCCCTACCGCCTTGCCCCTTCCTCTCTCTCCCCTGCCCCTACCGCCTTGCCCCTTCCTCTCTCTCTCCCTTCCCCTACCGCCTTGCCCCTTCCTCTCTCTCTCCCTTCCCCTACCGCCTTGCCCCTTCCTCTCTCTCTCCCTGCCCCTACCGCCTTGCCCCTTCCTCTCTCTCTCCCTGCCCCTACCGCCTTGCCCCTTCCTCTCTCTCTCCCTGCCCCTACCGCCTTGCCCCTTCCTCTCTCTCTCCCTTCCCCTACCGCCTTGCCCCTTCCTCTCTCTCTCCCTGCCCCTACCGCCTTGCCCCTTCCTCTCTCTCTCCCTGCCCCTACCGCCTTGCCCCTTCCTCTCTCTCTCCCTTCCCCTACCGCCTTGCCCCTTCCTCTCTCTCTCCCTTCCCCTACCGCCTTGCCCCTTCCTCTCTTTCCCTGCCCCTACCGCCTTGCCCCTTCCTCTCTTCTCCCTGCCTCTACCGCCTTGCCCCTTCCTCTCTCTCTCCCTGCCCCTACCGCCTTGCCCCTTCCTCTCTCTCTCCCTGCCCCTACCGCCTTGCCCCTTCCTCTCTCTCTCCCTGCCCCTACCGCCTTGCCCCTTCCTCTCTTTCCCTGCCTCTACCGCCTTGCCCCTTCCTCTCTCTCTCCCTGCCCCTACTGCCTTGCCCCTTCCTCTCTCTCTCCCTGCCCCTACCGCCTTGCCCCTTCCTCTCTCTTTCCCTGCCCCTTCCGCCTTGCCCCTTTCTCTCTCTCCCTGCCCCTACCGCCTTGCCCCTTCCTCTCTTTCCCTGCCCCTACCGCCTTGCCCCTTCCTCTCTCTCTCCCTGCCCCTACCGCCTTGCCCCTTCCTCTCTCTCTCCCTGCCCCTACTGCCTTGCCCCTTCCTCTCTCTCCCTGCCCCTACCGCCTTGCCCCTTCCTCTCTCTCTCCCTGCCCCTACTGCCTTGCCCCTTCCTCTCTCTCCCTGCCCCTACCGCCTTGCCCCTTCCTCTCTCTCTCCCTGCCCCTACCGCCTTGCCACTTCCTCTCTCTCCCTGCCCCTACCGGCGCTTCTACCCTATAATCACTTTCAGGGATCTACCTGCCGCTCGTCTTCATAAAACCCAATTAAAAGTGTCAGCGTCAGTCAGCGCTGCTCACTTTGAACTCTCCCTCGCTCTCATTTGAACTCTTCCTTCCCTCTCCCTCGCTCTCCTTCCCTCTCCCTCTCTCTCCTTCCCTCTCCCTCACTCGTATTTGAACTCCTGCTTCCCTCTCCCTCACTCGCCTTCCCTCTCCCTCACTCTTATTTGAACTCTTGGTGGGCCTCTCCTTCCCTCTTGCCAGGGGTAGGGGTGAGGCTTGGGGCAGGGGAAGGCAAGGGAAGAAGATATATGTTGCGGAAAGAGAAGCGATGTTGTCGGCCATTTATTACAGAAAGGTATATTCGTGAAATTTCTTAATGAAACGGCCGGAAGCGTTGAGACGGCGTCGGGGAAATGGACTAGGTATTTGTTTTAATGCGATGGGGAGGTGAAGGTGTAATCTGAGATCGAAATATAAGCCATTTAAATGATCTCTTGCTCATCTCTTCTTTCTCTTTCTCATTTCTATCTTCATCTTTCTTCTTTTCCCTTATCTTATCACTAACTTTATCATCCTTTATCTATCCCATCCCTATCTTCTTCGAAACCATTTTTGTCGGTCTCTCTTCCAACCTCACTGGAGAAAACTTTCGTGCATGGATTTTCGAATACAGAACGACTATCACCGAAAAAATAAAAATATATCCAAGGCTGACCGAGAGAGAAGACGTTGCATGAAAAAAGTTTAGATATTTTTCAAAAAAACGAAATAGAATAACGATAAGGGGCAGAGAAATGATGATTGCATAACAGACA
>NC_061831.1:2225936-2263436 GCF_019202785.1 Penaeus chinensis
CAAAGTTTTCAGTCCATCACTCCATTATGCCCACCCTTTTACTAGATTCAAGTTCTAAGTGCATTCATACTTCCCCTCCCCCCCCCCACCTCTGTTCCAGATCCAAGTTCCAAGTTCATTCGTTCACTCCCCATTCCTCTCTCTTCCAAGTTCTAAGTCCTTGTCATAACAGTACATCTCGCCCACCCTTTTAAAGATCCAAATTCCAAGTTCTGTAATACACCCCCTCCCTCTCCTTTCCAGATCGAAGTTCCAAGTTCATTTATCGCCCCCCCCCTCTCCCCCGTTCCAAGTTCATTTATCCCCCCCCCTCTCTCTTCCAGATCCAAGTTCCAAGTTCATTTATCCCCCCCCCCCCCTCCTTTTCTTCCAGATCCAAGTTCCAAGTTCATTTATCCCCCCCCCCTCCCTCTCTTCCAGATCCAAGTTCCAAGTTCATTACCCCCCCTCTGCCTCTCTTCCAGATCCAAGTTCCAAGTTCATTAACCCCCCCCCCCCCCTCCCTCTCTTCCAGATCCAAGTTCGAGTCATCGACGCAACGACTGACTCGAAGTCTGAGCGACAGCAGCATTCCTCAGATCGAGACCCTGGACCGCCAGCATGACCGCGAGGGCCCCGTCCGCCGCGCCAACAGCTTTGATATCACTGAGTACTATCCACATCGCTGGTACTATGCGAGGATGGAGAGACGTGAGTGAGATGCTTCGAGAGAGGGCGGGGAGGAGGGAGGGAGGGAGTGGGGGGGGTCATTTCTCTTTTTCTTTTTTCTTTTCTTTGGTTTTCTTTGGTTTGGTTCCGTCTCTGTTTCTTCTCTCTTGTTCTTTCTCTGTCTTCTTCTCTCTTTCTATTTCTCTTTCACTATCATATTTGTTTTTCTCAATCTATTTATCTTTCTCTCTTTCTTTCTTCTTTGTTTTTTGTTCTGTTTCTCTCTTTTCTGTCTCTCTTCGGTTGTTGGCTTTGGGATCGTGTGATTTTTTACTACTACTACTACTACTATTACTATTATTATTATCATTGGTGTAAAATAAATGATTGGGATCTTCGTCTGTGTGTTTCAAGTGATTTTTTTCTTATTTAAAAAAAAATTCTTCCATGCGAGCGATTTCACTGAAAGCCATGTAAATAATCGGACTGTAGAAGCTTTTTTCCCCTTGGCTAATGCTATTCTTTTTTCTTAACCACACTCCAAAAATTACTTACTAATTAGCCTTAATCTGTATATGAACTCCTTAGTGCTCTGCCTTGCTTGTAAATTAGTCCTGAGCCAAAACAAAACCAAAAACTCATCTGGGTGATTCATCCAGATATTTTTTTGCCTTTTTCCTTCGATTCCTTCCTCACTCTCAACCCTTTTCCCCGCGCCTTGTTCAGCCCCTTCAGGAGAGGAGGCCCAGGACGCTGCAGGGGAGGAGACCGATGGAAGTAAGACGCTGCGTGTTCCTCCCTCACTCACTAGTCTAGGCTGTGTTTCCCTCCCTTTGCTCGCTCGTGTTATCTGTGGTAGGCTGAGCTGAAGGTCTATATAAGTACTTATATAGACCTTGACTGTCCTCGCCCCGCCCGCCCCAGCCACGGGTGCTGTGGACTCTCTACCGCCCTCTTGTCCTCCACACGTCACACTTACGGTGGCTGTGTACACATCCTTACACTTCCTAGTATTACCTTTGGTTATGTACACCTCCCTGTCCTCACTAGCTATTTGCTAAATGAATGTAAACGTTACCTCTGACCTCGTCTGACCTTTGCTTGTAGAATGTCCGCACGTTTCCCTCACTAGGCTATGTATCGAACACTTCCCAGCCCTCAATGGCCAGATACTTTTAGAATGTGTGCACTGACAAAGCCTGCCCATAGCTATAATGCTCTTAGGTCGTGTTCCGAGTGTGGTCTTCGCCATTCGCTTGTTGGAAAGTATACCAGGTTTACCTTGTTACACGTTTGCTTTTCGATCCCTGGCCTTGGAATGTATAAAACATGAATGGCCTATCTGTCCACAAGCAAAATCCTGGGAAATTTATTTGAAACAGAAAATAAAAATATCTATACTATAGGAATCAGATTTAAATGCAAATTATCGATTCGAACAACCACCCAATTGTTGCGATTAATTTCGCTGGTGTTCTTGCAATACACCAGCTTGTATACATCCTCAGGACGGTGGCGAGGGTGAATTTATGAATGAGTGATGATGGAGACGAACGCTGTCCCATAATGTGACTCTTTATGAAAATAAATAAGATTTAAACAATATTCCAAAGCCTCGAAGTACAAAAAAAAAAATCGCAAATGACCAGTGAAGAATCATTCTAATGGACCAAAGTAACATTCAGAAAAAAAATTGGATCGAGATACCTTAAGAATCATCAGTGCAATTACAGTAAGTTTAAGCATTACATACCAATTAGCTGAATCTGCAAAATACACCATGGCACAGGGAATTTGTGTTTAGATATTTTGAGAAAAAAAAAACACGCGGGTATGACTAAGAAAATTCAGATAGATTATCATCCTGGTCATATCCATCCGGAAAATCTGAACAAATCAATTCCACATTCTCTTTCACTTTCATCATAATTATCATACAACTTTCTCCTTTAATTAATGTCTTTACTTTCTCTATTCTCTGTTAACATCACTGCCACGCACTGCAACCTGTATCAAATAGCCAGTGTTTTGGCAAAGATAACACTTAATGGCTCATGTAGATTAAGCCCAGCCTTTTATTTGTGACTTTTTGACCACCTTTACGCACCCACCATCATCACTGTGCACATGTTTTGATTTATATTTCCATTATCACATTGATACTACCCTTATTTTCTACTGTTTCCATCCATACGTGTTGTGTTATCAATCACTACGCATGGTAACATACCTTGAAGGGTTGTGTGTTGCACAATTGCGTAACTAACCCATTACAGGTCTCGCCATTGATTACCTGTGATCGATACCTGCCTCATGAATCAAGTCACGTTTACGCCCGTATCCCCTCAGACCGTGATCAGGCTAATACGATACCACCCTCATGTCGTGTTATCTTCTAACCTTTGGAGGCTTGTGATCCTGGACAACTGCCACATGATTATCCTCTCCCCGCGATTTAGATAATAACAAGTTCGAAGAATCTTGTCTGGGATAGATTTTGGCAGACCTCAGCCAAGCAAGCACGAGCGCGAAACGCTGACAACACGAAGAAAAGTTTTAGGTCGGCTTCCCCCCGCGGTGTTCAGGGAACGGAAATGTTATATTGCAGGATGTCTTAGAAGTTCAGGGAATATGGAGAGACATGAAGAATAAAGATGAAATAAAGTTTAAGACAAAAAGAAAAGACACGAAAGGCCTAACGCCTGTATCGAAAAAGGAAGAACAGAGGGAGAGAAGGGGGAGAAGGAAACAAAGAAAAAAAAATGGCGGACGGCAGCTGGGGGAGGCCAAAAGAGATTGATCGAGTGAAATAATACAAAGAAAAAAAAGGCCCGAGCGTGTTAGCAGCGAGGGTCGTCGTGTTCAATTATTTCTTTACGGGTATATTTAAGTTTTCATGCAAGTGCCATTGCCGTAATGCCCTCGAAAGCCAGTGGCAAGCGATGTAGTCGGCGGAGGTTAGAGCGTGAATCTCTGTTCGAATGTGTTGAATGTAAATATTTGAGACTATTTATTATTACCTTTTATGCGATGCAATCAAGGGAGAGGTGGGTTGATGGGGAGGGGGGGGGGGGCTGTTCAATATTTAATCCATTTATTACTCGAACTGGATTAAATGAGCATTCATATTACCAGAGACTAAAGAAGGTAAACAATAAATGACATAAACGATATACACGATTTTCTCCTCAAAACAGGGAAGGAAAAAGAGGAGAGAATAATTTCAACTCGAGTTCACAGACACTAATTGTGAATTTTTTTTTTTTTTTCATCCACCTTATAAAACAAAATCAAACTGATTTTGGTGAAAATAAATGTTACAAAGATCGTTAAGGTGAATCACAACAGACTATCCAGAAGCTTCCATCTCTCCTTTCGTGTAACATAAACTAAGAAATCTATCACCACCTCTGGCAATAACCCGAGGATCAGGCAAAGGACGAGAGGAAATGACGAACGAGAAACGAGTAGGGAAAAAAAAAGGTGAAAATGTAAGCGAAAGACAATAAGAAATGACGAAGGACAAGCGAGAAGGAAAAAGAAAGCTGAACATATAAACGGAAGAAACGAGAGGAAATAACGAAGAAGAGAGGGAAAAAAAGAGTGAAAATATAAGCGAAAGGGGGGCTAGGAAGAGACAAAGAAGAAATAACGCAGGAGAGAACAAGGGAGGGAAAAATGAGCGAAAAAAAGGTTAGGAACAGACAAGACGAAATGACGAACGAGAAGCGAGAGAGCGAGAAGAAAAAAACAAGATGAAAATATAAGCGGAAAGAAGGATTAGAGAAGGATGGAAAAAGACAGAGACCGGAGTCATGAGGAAGCCTTTTTTTATCGTCCGCGTCATGCAAGGGTACGAACGAATGTAAACACGAATTTAGAATTTTGAAAATTGAAATGTATTCGACGCGTCTTCCTCATAAACGAAATGACTAATCTGCTCCTAATTCAAGGATTTGGAATCGACTTATGAGATTCGATTCCTTGAAGAGGGGTCTATGTGATTATAAATCCCGTAGAATTTATTAAACTGCCTTTATTTATAGGATTAGAAACCAACTTCAACTAAGATAACAAGATTCGATTCCTTAAAACAGGCGTACATGTGTTGATAATTCCATAGAATCTTTTCAAAGACTTCATGCTCCCCCCCCCCCCCTCCAAAATGAAGGACTTTTCCATGCCACTTAACTACGTTTGAAGCATAATCATCCTAATTATTTTTGTCTGCATAGCTATGTTCTCCCCCCTATTCTGCGCAAATAAAAAGACCGGTGCTTAGTCACGACAGAGTCACCCACGTTGTCATTTCTTATATTATTTTGGTGAAAATAAAGTTATAAACTAAACTTAAGTGCAGATTATTTTTGTAATTTTCTCTCTAAATATGACCTAAAACGCTTAAATTGTCCAGGTACTGATTGCTGTAAAAAATGTGCCTGTTAACAAAACACGACGTATATATTATTAATCAAGCGGAAACCTTCTTTGCTTGCATTAATGTGATATCATTCAATTAATTTATATTTGGGAATTTTGTCGAAGAGCAGAGATGAAAGCATCCGTACAGGTACTTTTAACATATAATCTGAAATTTTATTCGATGAGTTTAAAGCACCCATGGAAGTCCACAACATATCTTTATATTAGATTTGCTTTAAATAACTCAATATAGAATAATCAATCTTCTAAAATTCTTAATAATGAACATTCGGTACCGAGCCAATACGATTTCAGATCAACATTTTAAATCCATTTATTTTTTTTCACAATAACACCCTCATTTTACACGCACACAGAACTTAGTCTCCATATGTAAGTGGCGAAATGTGCACATAAAAGACAAAAGATCGTCCTCAGCTTAAAACTAAATGAGATTAAGAAAAAGGTTCAAAGACGTACAGATATAGTTCATCTTTTCACACTCGGCCATGAGGTTTGCTCGCAGCAGGCCTATTTATATCCCTTTTAAATATATTTAGGATGTCTTTTCTCCGCATCTTTTCTTATTTCTGTACGGGGCGACGTTTGCCATATTTAAAAGAAATTGTGGATTTGAGAGTGAGAAACTGACACTCGAACAGGACGCCCTTCCTAACCTCGGACCGTGGGTAGGATTCGAAGCCGCTCGAGAGATACGAACTTAAAATATTTTTTTCCGATTATTTTTTTTTTTATTATTACTAATGTGTCGATGAAGAACCTGAAAAGTATATTGTATGATAACAACCAAAAATCCATCTCGTTTATACTATCATCGAAACAAATATGGGATGACAAATTACAGATGTTGTTTGTAACAAAATATTGTATCATAGATTAAAGTCTATTCGGTAGACAGTCATAAATAGCCTCGTATTATAAATAGCTAGACAATGAACGAATCACAGTAGAACAGTATAATATAAAATGGTAGCTAATTACTGATAATTTTTTTTTTTCTTGTAGTGGTCTGGATTCAAAGTCTTGTAGGCTTAATTCATGATACTAGTGTAGCCATTTTGCATTCATTAACAAGTAGTAACTATAATATTCTATACAAGTAGTGTTAATTTCAGCTTACTCAGGTAGTAGTGCCATTTATTCCTTTATTTTAGCCTCGCTGTATAGCCATTATTTCAACAGTCTTTTCAGGTCTAATCGAAACCAATTTTTCCTTCCAGAAACTATTTATTTGCATTGCAGGGTATGAACTTTTCACTATTTATAGACCCACATATTGATCTGAGTGGGCCTTCACAAATAAAGTGTTTCAGTCAGAATTCTTTAGAGAATTTCTCATTGTTGGCTTTCATTTGTCTGTAAAGAATATTTCCATCAGTCACGGATCATGAATAATATAGAATATAGGTCTTGCAACTATTGCATTTCCATCCTTGTTCAATCTAAGTGCAATATCCTATCTGAAGAATCCACAGTGCCTAACATTTCCAAACCCCTTTACTTCTTAATCGAACGCTGGCCTTCCGCCCTCTTGCAGGAAAAGCTCGCAAGGAAACCCTCAAAGCCTCCGAAAACCCCGGGCTAGACGACGCCTCCGACGGCGACGCCACCAGACCCAGCATAGAGATCCTGTCGCTGAACGGCGGGAGCGCAGAGGCGACCCTGGCGGGGCTGGAGGGCCACAACGTCCGCGGGCCCCTGGCGTCGCTGCAGGAGGGCGTCATTGGCGGAATCGAGGTCGACCCTGGTGAGATCGACAGCCAAACGGGCAAAATCCTCGCCTCTAGGCCAGACCACTTGACGCTCACGTACGAGATCGATGTCGCTGGTGGTGAGTCGCTCGGTGACGGCGGTGCCCGGCGGGCGGCGAAGGTAGGCGGGGAGGCGGGGCGTGGTAGAGGGGCTTGGGTTTCGGACGCTGAGGATGGCGGTCTCGAGGAGCTCGGCGATGACTCGGTCGAGAAGGAGAGCGACCCCGCCGAGGACGCGGACGGGAGAGGGGTCCACACGAGAAAAGCCAAGGGGTCTAAACTGCAGAAGCGAAAGACGCAATACAAAGGTAAATCTGCTGCTGAAGGCGGATTATTTTCCCCCAGTCTCCTTCTAGTGCAAGACAGGATATGTGTTGTGTTTGCTTGCATTGTTTTGCATTGGTGAAAAACGGTTTGAGGCATTTCACGCCAGAACGAAATGACACCTGTAGACGCTCACTTTGCTCCAGTGAATGGAATGTCTCCTCTTTTCAAGGTCTATAAACACTCCAAAACGAAAAGGAAATGCATATTATCTATGAAACGCATGCACACTGTGTCAGTCTCACTTTCCCTGATATTTACGAAACAAAGCAGAGTTGAAATCTGTTTTGAAGTTCAATAAGTATCGAAGCAGACGTCAACAGGCATGGCAAACTCATCCACAGCAAGACTCACCACCAGACCTTGCATGAAAGTAATGTTTTACGTCCATCTTCTCTATTCTTCCAAATAAACGAATTAAGCACATGTTCTTTCCATCATGCAGAGTTAAAGCCAAAGCAAAAATTCAATAGGCCCATGATATTGCGTACAAAGTTACCACTGAGCTCAAGTTCTCTGACTTTAGGCTATCGGCGAATTTAGATATTTAAGATCAACTACTGAATGCACAAACGTGAAAAAAAAAATCGATATGATAGGTATTCATGATTTACAGAAATTGGAAAAAAAGACTTAGGCATATCCCGGCAATAGAAAATTTACCAATTCAGAAGAAAACCGTTTTTGACCAGTTTCACGACTAACTGAGTGTTTACAATCTTGAAATCTGATTTCATAAAAATGCTTATAGTATTGTGTCTTTAAAAAATAATGTCATATATTTACTTTTCTTATATAACCCTAGTGCATTCTTGGCAGAAATAGTCGATTTTTTATTAGAGCGATGTTCAGTAGAGCTAGTTTGTGGCTGGTGACTAGTCAACCGCCTTGTCCAAATGGATAGAAGCATTAGATGTTGCCTTGTGTCTAAGTTCCATAAACCACAAGAGATCCAAATGAAGCTCACTTATTTTCTTTCCTTATTTATTGTTGCTTAACGTGACTTGTTGTTCTGAAGGAAGTGCTCAGCATGAAACCAAGCTTTTCGTTGCAATGTTCTGAAAAAAATACTGTTATAGTTTGTAAATGCAGAATTCAACGTGTGGCCAAGAGACAGGTTTGTGGTTCTTAAATTCGCTGAAGCTACACCATCGCGATTGTGCCAACCATCTCGTAAGTGAGCTACTTTGCACATTTGACTTATGATTCACACAATAAAGCACAGAGGAAAAGGTTACATAAATTGCAGTCTATAAAACAATCCACCGTGCAATTTCAACTTGGCTGGATCTTAGCTGCTGTAATCCACAGAGTACAAAAGCTTACAGAAATCCGAAATGCTTTCAATGATCCTCCGACTCACTAATGTGTATTACCTCAGAGCAAACAGCCTCAACTCGTTTGGCGGAGATCATGCAGGAGAAAGCGGAGGCGGAGGAAAGGAGAAGAGACCTGTTCCTGAAAGCCAGAGAACTTCACGAGGAGATTCAGAGAGTCCGAGAAAAGGTAAAGTGGAGAGAATGGCGGAATAAGAAGGTCTCACTGAAGGAGGTGAATTGGATAAGGGTAGGAAGGAATTACTGAAGAAGGTTATAGAGGTGAAGTGACTGGAGACCTCATGTTTTATACTGGTAGAATAGTAAGCAATTCCTCAAGTATTATAGGCAAAAGTGTTAAATCTTCGTTTATCATACTGTCTATGTATCAGCCACCTAAACGATATTGGCAAACACAAGCTCTTGTTCACTCTGCCTTTCTCCTGGCATTGTTTAATATCCTGCCATTACTTATGTGATACCACTGACCAAGATGAAGCCATACCCAAATAAGGTATAGTAGATAAAGCTTTCTGCCAAGTCTTGTGTAGCTTAATTACAAATAACAATGAAAATACTGCTAACAATCTCTCTTCTCATACTGGTCACACTTCCCCTCCTTTTAGCGAAGAGAGAAATGGTGGCAGCAGTTCTCGCACGAGCGGAAAACAGGAACGCAACTGGAGGAACGCCAAGGAGCTCTCCGAAGCGAACTGGACTCCCTCCACCGGCGAATCATCGGTTCCCTCGTCAAGAGACAACCTCTCGTCACAGGGGTCAGAGATGAACCCTCCAGAAAGGTCAGTCCGTGGATCTCTTCCAAAATGATTGTATTTTTTTTTTTTTTTTTTTTCACTTGAGTAGGGTAAATACATGTGATCACTTATGTTTTCACGTTTGTTTGGTCATGATTTTCTTGCAAGGACGCATAACATATCTTGTAGTTAAAACAGCAATAGTAGATACAATGTGTATGACTTGTAAATTACTCCAGATCACATATGAACATGAAATATATAATAAACAATAATATATCGTTACGTTTTTATGTTGTTTTTGATGATACTATTAATGAGTTGAGTAGAATAATCAACATTTTGCTTGGATATCATCAATAATACGCCAACATTCATCACTATTTTTTATCACTAAAATCTCCCATTCTTTCAGGGAACTATCCTAGCCATAACTCAGTGATAACATTATTATTAAGGTATTAGAGTTTGTAATAGTCAGACGTGACTTTTTGCCAGAACTAATATCATTCTTCGACCTTTCTTCTCAGGCCAACTACAAGATATCTATCATAAGACTTCGTCACGAGATCGAGGACATTTCGAGACGCGTTGAGGCCATGAACATCAAAGTAGAAGCGGAGACAAAGGCATGCGTGATCGCTCTTTGTTTTGCCATAACATTTAGGCCGCCTGATATTAAAATAATAAAATACAAGTAATAATCTCCTATTGCATTTGAGATCTGAACAGGTTTATTTTCCTTCTTTCAGCTGAGAAGCCAAGCAGAGCGAGAGGTTAAAACTTTAAGGTCAGAAGTCAGCAGGAAAAAGGCCAACGTGGCTCTCTCACAAACCAAAACGAATCTCCTGAAGACAGCCAATAGCTTGCCTCCTGACCTTATGATCCGAATGTATTAAGGTCAGAAGATTCTTGAATTCGTCGGCCTGAGAACTCACTCACGCCTCCACATGGACCTTCAAGTCTTCAGATCCTTTTGCCGTTGGAGCTGTGGTCTAAATCGTGTAGCATTTAGATTTTGCAGCTTATGCAGACGGATAGCGCTAGACTTTTTTTGTAAATGCCCCCCACACCGCGATAAGCTGTGGATCTTATCGTGGGAGACTTTGTTTCCCCGGACTCTGGGGGACTTTTCCTTTGTATCTCCGTAATTTCGCTCAATGGACTAAGAAGCGGTGATGCGTTATACGTGTCGAGGTCCTCGACCCCAAGATGGTCGAGTAAATTCATCAGCACTAAAGGACTGATCTTGTACATATATAAGGACATTTTATATCGTAGCAGAACTTACTTCCAGCGACTAAGGGAAGGAATTAAGAAAAAGCATCAAGACATCAAAATTAATGCTTTGATTTTCAGTTCTCTTCGGTGGTTGTTATATCTTCCTCCTCTAACTTGTACTTTGTTTTCCACACTCATTCAGAGTATATACAAACAAATCACAAACATATGTAATATTAGCAATACATTTTTATCATTATCCTTATTAGATATCCACTTTGGACACTTTAAACACGATTTTTTCTATAGTTGTGGAAGGAAGGCCTTAAAACTACAATAGGATATCCTTCCAAAAGCGCACAAATTGTATAAATATACGATGTTCATTGTGGTTGAAATATAGATAGTTTATACAATAAATTATGTTATATATATTGTTCTAGAATCCTGTTTCTATGTGCGCAAAGTGGAGCACCTTGGTATATATAAAGTGTTCCCATGCCTAAAATATATTTCAAAGGACATAAAAAAAGTACATATTGAAAACGTGGAAACGCTGTTCTATGTTTTTTGTCCTTCAAGATATCTGGTGTATATTTGTGTGTGAATATTTCGAAAGTCAGTTTGTACATAATAGAATAGAAGTTAATTGTATCCGTTTTTTTTCGGGTACTAACCACTGTGTACAAAATATACTGAGAAATGAGAATAAACATTCTCTTTAATACTGGCTGTATAAAATTAAAAAAAAAGAAAAATCATCCTTACTTTGATCCTGCATCCTTTGCCTTTTTTTATGATTTATTGATATTTTACTGCTATGGAGTCCCCGAAAATGTAATTCTCATCCAATTAACTTTGTGGAATCTATGTGATCTCTTTTAACTATGGCAGGACGTGGTCTCCTAATTCCTGACACAGAAAGGAGGCAAAAAGGATTTACTGTCTCGAAATACGTAAATCCACTTGGTGTTATTCTAAAGATCAAGTTGAAACACATTTTTCATCAGAGGAATTTGAGAACGCGGTCCGTTAACCAAATTAACGCCCTTTGCTCTTAAAAACTTTATTTTTTACGAGTCCGCCTGGCAATAGTCTACATTTTCTGTAGGGAAGTTTTTTCTATTTAATTTTTTTACCGCGTGAACTATGCAAGATTTTCCAGAGCGAAGACTGTTGGCTTTTGAAATACGTTCTAAGGAGAGTACAAAATGAAACTTATTCTTCTCAGTACAAGAAGAAATTGAAATTCTGTACAAGAAGAAGGAAAAACTTATTTTTATCAGTACAAGAAGGGGAAAAAATCTCATCATTACAAGAAAAAATATTCTCATCAGTACAAAACGGAAAAAAAATCTTATCAGTACAAGGAAAAAAAGAAACTTATTCTTGTCAGTACAACAAAAAGTATATGCTTATCAGTGCAAGAAAAAAATACATATTCTTATCAGTATAAGAAAAAATATATATATTATTATCAGTACAAGAAGAAAAGTTTATGCAGTATACATAAACAGTTTAATGTATGTTTTTCTGTTCGGTGGTGAGAGTTTTAGTTCAACTGAATAATTGAATAGATTCGGAAACTGAAGCTTATGATTTTTGTCAGAGTTTTGATGGTTTATCAGTAGTATTTCACGAAAAAATGCTATCATCGAATTGCAATTAAAATATGATCTACAGCTATACATTAAAAACAAATATGACAAAACTAAACCAAAAACAACAAATATAAAGCCTGGTAATTATAAAAAATAGGATTGAAATGTAGTTCTCGAGCACTATCTATGAATAATAATAATAATGAGTACGTAGTCTCTTCTGTATATATATGAAAGTAGAAACATTATTAGAAATTAGAAATAACAAAGTTATTATCACATTATTCAATCATTAACACTGAAATTAAATCAATACAGCATCGTCTATATCAAGGGCTATAAAAGATACAATTACACTTAAAGTTGATAAAATCGAAGTAAGAAAAAAAAAAACAGAAATGTGGAAATTAAATTAAAAATCTGGAATGCCATTTAGTGCCGAGTCAACATAGCATCATATAATTGCAAAAACATTAATGACCAAATGTATTAAAATTTAATTCAGTTGATTACCAAGATTCATAAAAAACAACAACAAAAGTAATTCATGATGATGATGATGATGATGATGATGATGATGATGATGATGATGATGATGATGATGATGATGATGATGATGATGATGATGATAATAGTATTAATAATAAATAAATAATAATAATAATAATAATAATAATAATAATAATAATAATAATAATAATAATAATAATAATAATAATAAATCAATAAATAGATAATAATAATAATAATAATAATAATAATAATAATAATAATAATGATGATGATGATGATGAAGATGATGATAATAATGATAATGATAATGATAATGATAATGATAATGAAAATAATAATAATAATAATCATAATAATAATAATAATGATAATAATAATAATAATAATAATAATAATAATAATAATAATAATAATAATAATAATAATAATAATAATAATAATAATGATAATGATAATGATAATGATAATAATAATAATAATAATAATAATAATAATAATAATGATAATAATAATGATAACCCCGACCACAATACCACTCGCCAAATTCACCAAAATTTAACTTAATCATTACCAAACGTAAAACCTCAATAAATAAAGAAATAAAGAAATAAACAAAAACAAAATATAACATACATAATAACAAAAATACAAATAATAATAAATAAGTAAATAAAAAATAGAAATAAGAAAACAATTTAAAAAATAATAGTAAAAACAAAATAATGAAAATGATAGTGAAAATAATATAATAATAAAATAATAAAATAAACATATAAATAAAAATAATAGAATAATATAATAATAAAATAAACATATATATAAAAATAATAGAATTATAAAAAAATAAACAAATAAACATATAAATAAAAATAAATAACCTCGAGCCCAACGCCATCTCGCGGCGGCCGGCAGAAGCTCCGCGTCGTATAACAAGGCCAAATACAAACACAAAAACACAAAAACTTTTACTTAATCGCTGCCAAACTTAACACTTAAAAAAACAAGAACAAAAAACATTTATAACACAAACACACACACATATAGAATAATGATAACAAGATAAGCCGGCAGAAGCTCCCCGTCGTATATCATGGCCAAATATTCCTTAATCACTACCAAACTTAAAATCTCAAAAAAAAAACATCCAAAATATCTCAAATAAATTAATAAATTAATAAATAGATACAAATCATTAAACATACATAATAATAAAAATACAAATAATAAAAATACAAATAATAATATAAGACACAAAATAAACAAAATAACAAAAATAATAGTACAAATAACAAAAATGATAGTACAGATAACAAAAATAATACCACAAATAACAAAAATAATAGCACAAATAAAAAGATAATAGTACAAATTACAAAACTAATAGTACAAATAACAAAAATAATAGTACAAATAACAAAATAATAGTACAAATAAAAATAATATTATAAATAACAAAATAATATTATAAATAACAAATAATAGAATAAATAAACAAAATATAACTAGCTAAGTGAATAAACGGATAGGCCCGAGCCCCGCACCCCCTGGCGGCGGCCGGCGGAAGCTCGGCGTCGTCTGCCCAACAACAACAAACATGGCTCTGCGCGTGGGATCGGCGGCGCTGGCCAAGAGGCTGTTTCTCGGCTCCTCGTTGAGACTCTCCAGCGGGGCCTTGCCAGCTCTGTCGGTGAGGGCGAGGAGATACGATATAAGTAAGGCTCGGTGTTATTCACGTTGTCGTGGGCGGGGGAAGAAGTGTGGGCGTGGGCGGGCGGGCGGGCGGGCGGTCCGGCGTGTTTTGTTGTGATAGATTTTGTTTGTTATTTTTTTTGTATTGTTTTGTTGTTGTTTGTCTTCTTTCGTTGTTGAATTTCAGTAGCTGTTGGTGGGTAGGTCAGACGTATTCGGCGAAGTTACAAGAGTGTTTATTAGTTCTAGTTCTGTAAGTGTTGAATTATGTAATTCGTAAGGATGTTTCCGAAATTGGTTAATAAGAAAGGAAAGAATGTTAGGATATTTAATGTCGTTTGTCGTGACAGCAAGAGAAACGTAAATGACAGCCGTAAAGGTAAAATAAAGAGAATATCCTGCCTTTGAGTTCATTAAATATATAGGCTGTGGCTCCATTTACGGTATCATAATGCGATCTCTAACTTTTTTCTGAGAGTTCCCACCCATATTGTTATTGTTACTGTGAATTCTGAAATGACACTTGATAGTGATTTCTGGGTAAACCGTATTATTTTGATAACTTTCATCATATTTTGAACAACTTAAGAATTCATTCCTGGGGCAAACAAAGAGGTATTATAGTTATCTTTCCCAATAGCTGCTGAATGCCATGGGAATTGCAGAATAAAAAGTAAAAAAAAAAATTGAAAATCATTCAGTAATTTAGCTATAGTGATGTCCATACACAGTAACATCATAAATTTGTTATTCCAGGCAACTATGGATACTCGGGACCCCTTCACAGGAACTTCCACTCAACTACTCGGAGGCTGCAAGAGGCAGTCAAGGCAGAAGATGACAAAACCTACGAGTTCCAAGCCGAGACCCGCATGTTGCTGGATATTGTGGCAAAGTCCCTCTATTCTGAAAAAGAGGTCTTTGTTAGAGAACTGATTTCCAATGCCTCTGATGCTATTGAGAAGGTATGCCTTAGGGGCTGAACGTTTGGCAGATAATCGTAATGTGTTATTATTGTTGTTGTTGTTATTGTTATTATTATTATTATTATTATTATTATTATTATTATTATTATGATTATTGTTGTTATTGGCTATTTAATTATCAATTTCCTTCTTTTTTTTCATTGTTTATTTCATATATTAATAATGTAGATTTTTCTTTTCTTTTTTCTTTCTGTTTTCCTTTTTTTTTTCTTCCTTCCTTTTTTTCTCTCATATAACCCTTCTTACTCTCCATATCTATCCCCCCCCCCCCCCTCTTTGCCTTCAGAGAACTAATTCCCAGCCACTGCAAATAAAGATTCTAGACGTATCTCACACCTGTCTCTCCCTCAGGCCCGATACCTGGCTCTTCAGGGAACGGATTTGGACAGCTCGGAAGCCACCATGAAGATCCACATCACAACAGACAAGTACAGCAAAACGCTGACTCTCCAGGATTCGGGCATTGGAATGACGAAGGAGGAGCTCATGGATAATTTGGGAACCATTGCACGATCGGGGTCAAAGGTAACACTGAGAAACAAATTATTATATTTATAAGAGTTGTTTTTGTATTTTTTTGTATCTTTTTCTTTTTCTTTCTTTTCTTTCTTTTTTTCTTTGGGGGAAATTAGATATACTTTTCTTTCTTCCTCTCTCTCTTTATTTCTTTCTTTCAGGGAACTTTGGAAATGAGTTTTGAGGAGAAACTTAGGTAGGAGGATAAAAGGGATAAGGGTCCTGGTAGTTGTCTCGATTTTTTTTTATTTTTTTTTTTACGTCCTTCAAACTTGAGAGAATGCAGGCTATACTTGTTTAGATTTACCATCAGTGTACATAATTCCTAATGAGTTTTTGTTCCATTTTCCCACTGAGGCTGCTTAGAACTTGACCATTTTGGCTAGCATGTAGTTCTTAATTCTTGTGATTCGGCGAGCTCCCTTGCGTCATCACAGTCGTAAACTGGAGGTCCCCATTTCCTTTGCCTGCCTGTGTTCTTGGTAAGCCAGGGGGGACTAACTACCTGAAACAGGAATATTGGCCTTGAGGGTTATTGCCTAGAAAGACACCGAATTTTCATTTCTGAATTGTTTGTTTCCTTTTTTGGAATAGGTCTCCTGAGCATGAGTTCCCTCTGGATCCATTGTGATTCCTGAGATCCTTTTTATGAGAAACTCTTATTGAAAGGTTTAAGAGTTTCCCAATTATTGGAATAGACTTTGGTAATCATATCAAAAAGGCTATTACAAGGCAGAACAATGCTAAGGCAACAAGTTAGATTTGTATGTAAATGAGTTTGAACAGTTCTTAATTCTAACAGCTTTCAAGGCAGTGAAAATAACATATACGGATATATAGTTTCAAAGTGTTTGAGTGACTTGAATGTCAACAATAATCAATGCAAAAAATATTGGTTTCTTTACATTGCAATTTTGATTAGGTGAAAATTAATCTAATCAAAATTAGAAATCATGACCCCTCCTATTTTAAATAACTATATAATTTTGCTTTATAAGAATCTAAAACTTATTACTAGAACCCCCCTCTCTCCCAGTGACTGCCACTGTTTCACAATTATTTTTTTTTCATATGAAAAGAGATGTGTACATTATTGATCTTAATGAAATAAAAATATTTAAGGGTATGCATGTCCATAAGTGCTTGACAATTTATTAAATGTTTGTTAATATAACCTTTCATCTATAACACAAGCATCAAAATGGCCTCTTTAATATACTACAGTTATGAGATAGAGTGCATTGAGGCAAACGTATCAATCCATTGTTGGGCAATAGGTCTGAAAACCTTGGAATTTGGGCCTGAACAGTTCCTAGCACTTGGGAAGGTGGTAGATCTGAACTATGCATCACTTGAGATCTACCCTTTATTACATAGAGACCAAGAGAGTCAGTTCATTTCATACAGTGCCTATGTATCAGTGTCTACAAATGCATTAATACAGTTCCTTTCTGCTTAGATATTGATGTACTGTGCACAGTTCATGATGGTGTCTTTTGGACAGTAGATCAGTATAGAAGGAAATAGTTTTTAGTAAACAATTTTTTTTTTTCAAGTTCGGATAGCTATTCACTAGTTTTGAAAGATAGAGGCATTACAAAAAGGAGTAATATTGTAAGAGCAGCAGAGATTTTCAAGACTGGGAATATGACGCTACATGATAAATAGGGTTAGCAAGTCTTTTCTTTATCACAAGACTTCCTGATATCAAGCAGATATATTTTTTATGTGCATATTTGCTTCAAAATTGATATAAACTGTCAAAAAAAAAAATTCTAATTGGCCTAATCTGAGTATGCTGTATGGTGATGTTTCTGATTGAAATATAAAATGCACTGTTTGGTTTGTATGTACGAAATGCAAATTGAAGAATTTTACGGATAAGAATGTCACTATCACAATATTACCAGGAACTTATTTCCACAACTAATGGGTGTCTGTTGCACGATTTGTGACATGGGTTGTAGCTGTTTCCTCTCTTACAAGAGCCATATTGGTGAAGAAGGGCTCTGCAAACAACATGAATTTAAGCGTGTTCATTTTATTTTCTTGGGCCTTTTTACAGATGAAGTAATATATATAGTTTAATTCTTTTTTCCTTTCTTTTCAGGCCTTCATCCAGCAGCTTCAGGAGGGAGGTGGCGCAGACCCCCAAAGTATCATCGGTCAATTTGGTGTAGGGTTTTACTCTGCCTTCATGGTTGCCGACAAGGTTGAAGTGTACACGAAGTCTCGTCTTCCTGGCAGCACTGGCTACCGTTGGTCATCAGATGGGTAAATATTGTTTAGTTGTTTTTTAACTTTTCATTTTCATTTATTTATTTGTTTGTTTGTTTTTTATTTAATATTGTATCAATTTGCATTTCAGTATGGTTATTATATTGTTATCAGTATTAATATCAATAAAAATAGGATTAAAAGTTTTCCAAAAATGGGAAATGGGTGAAATAAAGTAGAACAAGTAATCATGTTCTTGGTTATTAAACATTTATGGAGCTGTTGATGTGTACACAAAATTAATAAATTAAAATCACAGGGGATAGGGCATTTGTTTTATCAGTGGCTGAAATAGAGGAGATTGTCAGACTTAAAATGGTATATATTTGGTAATTTGGTGATTTATTATGTTTCTTTTGTTATGGAGGAATGCTTTAGTTTTTATGAGCATTAATTGTAACTGTAATCTTTGAATAGATGTGGTAAATACACTATTGACGAGTGCAGCGACGTTGAGCCAGGAACGAAGATTGTGTGCCATCTGAAAGTGGAAGATAGAGAGTTTGCAGATGACCAGACAATCAAAGGTATGCATATATTTAGTTTTGATTAGTCTGAATATTATTCCTCTCCTTCATATCAGATACCATATTTGCTTCCCAGAAAGTTTAAAGCTCAAGTTCCAATTACCATTTTTCCTCACAGACATCATCAAGAAATACAGTAGCTTTGTGGGCTCCCCTATTGAAGTGAACGGTGAACCAGCCAACAACATTCAGCCCATTTGGCTCATGGACCCCAAAGAAGTGTCCCCTGCCCAGCACGAGGAATTTTACCGCTATGTGGGCTCGTCATATGACAAGCCGCGCTTTACTCTCCACTACTGTACTGACGCACCCATAAATCTTCGTTGTGTGCTCTATGTCCCAGAAGGAAAGCCAGGTATGTTGCATTAGTTGATTCCTATTCTGCAAAGGTGGAGGAAGAGAATGGCAGACGAGGTATTCGCTTATTATTTATGCAGCTCTTATTGTCATGAAATGGTAGTGGAAGGTGAATTTTGAACTTGTTGTTAGGGTAGGTACTAACCAGAAAATAAGTTATTCCTACCTTTCTATGTATGTTTTTATGATGTGTGAATTTCAGAATATATAGCATGAAGGAGTGTTAGTCAGTTTATACTTGTAATTAAAGTAATATTTCATGAACAGCACTATCAGAGTAGAAAAGGATATTAATTCTGTTCCACTCAAGCATTCAAGTTTATGAGACATGCGTTACATTCTTTTTATTTTGCTTTCTCTGTCACAAATTTACTCAATAACCTCATTCTTTGCAGGGCTGTTCGACCTTAATCGTGAAGGAGTTGGCGGCGTTGCACTGTACTGCCGTCGTGTTCTCATCATGAACAAGGCAGAAAACATTCTTCCAAAATGGCTCAGGTTCCTGAAAGGCAAGTAGATGTTCAGCTTATTACTGCAGTGTCTCCTCTCTCTAAGGTGTTGTTTCAGGCTGTTTTATTTGAGCCATCCCTGTTATATACTCATTATTAATCCTGTCAATCTCTGTCAGTCTCAACATAAATTGCAGCATCCTCAAATATGCCACTTTCATCTCTGTCTCCTCTCTCCTTTTGTCAGCACCAGTGGTTACCTACACCTCTCCAGGCTTTCCCCAACCGGCTTTCTAGTGTCACTACAAACACAATGTCATCACAAACATTATATTACATAGAGATTTCTGCCTAATCATCTGTTAGTGTATCGATCACCATTGCAAAAAACAAAGAAATTCAAGCCACTCCTTGATGCAAACCCACCTCTGCCTTGAACCTGTCCATTATTCCTACTGCATACAAATCTTGCTACTCTCATATACTTCTCTGACACTCCTGACTTTCTCATACAATGCCATAACTCTTCTCTCAGCACTCTATAACACAAAGTGCAGCTCCTGGCCTGCTGTATATTTCTCCATCATCACTCACAATCACATGTTTCGTGCCCTTTCCTGCAATGAAACCATGTTTCTGCTCACAGATCATGACCTTGCCTCTCAGTCTAGCTGTTTCTGTTCTCTCCCACAACTTTATGCTTTGGCTGATCAGCTTGATATCTCTAAGGTTGCTGCAGCTTTGCACATCACCCTTATTCTTTAAAACTGGCACCAGAACTCTTTTCCAATCTTCAGGTATTCTGTTGCTTTCCAAGATTTTGTTAGACAATCTGTTAAAAACAGCACTGCTAACACTTCCAAATCTCTTCATGCCTCCACAAGCATGTGTTTCAGACCAACCGCCTTTTCAATCTTTATTCTCATAGCTGCTTTACTTCCTTCTTATCCATTACATTTCATAATTCACCCTCTCCTCATAATCAAACTTTTTCTCTCTCATTTTCTTTATTCATCACTGTACTTTATTCTTATATTTTCCTGGCTTGTCATCATATTTCAATGAGCATATTTATCATCCTTCCCTCCTCTTGTCCACTCGATACAAGTTCTTTGCTATTTTAAGCATATTTTATCACCCTAACTGCCTGTACGTCCTTACCACCTGGGTCCTTTTGTCAATACAAGTCCTTTTCTCTTTTTAGTGTCTCTCATCTTATTGTTGGTTGAGTACATCATAAAGGATTAAATTCATTATTCTAATTCTAATCCCGAGAGCTTGAAGGGCCAATGACCAAAAAGACCAATTTTGAGATTGAAATTGAACTGGAAATTGAACTACCATTGAACTGGAATTTTTTTCTCTATACGGTTTATAAAGACAAATGTCATCAGTACATTAGGGATGCCACAAGAGCATTGCTTTGAAGTCCAGTTCACTGAAAATCGTACATCTCAACACGTGACTGATTGCCACAGATGGCTGCATTTTGAATACATGGCAAGGGAAATACATAGCAAGGGAAAGTTTCTGGCTGGCCACTTTTACTATTCTATATTTTCCTTAAATTAAATATCCCATCTTTCGTATACAGGTTGTAGATTTTACAGTTACAGAAAGAAAAAAAAAATTGATGTGAATGGATTACAGAATCATTATCAAAGGAAGGTTATTTGTTTTTATTTTTAATCTATAAAATGGTAGAAAATCTTCAGATTTGAATTAGGAGGAGTGATTTAACAACAGCAGCAGTAAATGTCTCAATTTATCAAATAATCAGCAAGAAAACTGTAATATTATATATTTGTTTTTGTAATGAAAAACATTAGTTATTTTCACTATGTCTTCAAAATGAAAAACATTAATTATTTTGATTAATGCAACACAGATTGATTAGTTGAAGAAAAAAAAATATTTTGTGAATTCTTATTTGCTGAATTTCAATTAACAGAGCAAACTTTCAAATTAATTTTTCTTAACATTGACTTTTAGGACATTGGGTCTTTTTGTTCTTGGACCTGGAATTGCCTAGAAGTTTACACTATTTCTGAAGATTGATAATTTCTAGATGTTTATGATTGATATATATATATATATATATATATATATATATATATATATATATATATATATATATATATATATATATATATATTAGTTACATTACCTTTCACAGCTACTCATACTGGTTTGAATATAGTCTAATAAGTAAGCTAGTTTTGTATCACAGTTGTTACCAGTTTTCTGTTAGTTGCATTTGATAGATGTTAGTTTTTATCAGTTGTGCAGCAGAATTGCAGTTGAAATAGTATAACAAAGCATCATCATATATTCTGCAAGTATTGGCAGTAATGTTATGGTGAAAAATGTGCCATTTTACTTGTGGATAGAAGTCTTAAACCTCAATATGCAGTCACACTCAGTAAAATTTGGTTTTATGATATAATTCCACTATAATTAAAGCTGGTTGTGGTAAAGTTACCAAGATCTGTTACTATAAAGCACAAGTATCTTTACCTTGAGAGTAAACACTGATTTCCACAATTAGCTAATCAGATGTTGAAAAGGTATGAATGTCAATGAGTAAGTTTGTAGTGTAAGAGATGTAAAGAACATTTCCTTCTCACAATTTGGATGAAGATGTCCCATTCCTTGAATTGGTGGGAAAATGTCTTTTTCTTATTAATACAATTGATATTGATACTGCTATTATTGTTATTGATGTTTTGATTATCAAATTGTTATTTAAATCTTGGTAACATTTAAGACAATGAAATAGTACAAAAGACCCTTTCCAAAAGTCAAGGAAAAAGGTAAACAGGTGAGATAGGTAGGACTAATAACTGACTTCTTGGTGATTAAGCACTTGTAGAGCCATCTATGTGTAAATAGAATAATAAACTTATATTACAGTGGGCATGGCATGCCGATTGGGTTAACATTGTACAGAAATGCTAATTAATGAGGAAAGCATTCAGATGTGATTTTTTATCTAAATTTTTAATTCACTGAATTATAGTACTGTATGGAGTATATCATTGCCCAAGGAGAGTTTTATGTCTAGAAAACAGGAAGCATTTTTAATAATATAAACATAAATTTGAAAGAAAATTATTTTGACTTTATATTTAATTCATAGCAAAACTGAATTACATTAATAGTATTGATAAATGTATTACCCCTTGGATCCAGATGCCTCACTGTCATGACATTTGCGTCATGACATTTTCTCATGATAGCATGTTCACATCACCTACCACTCAAGCCAAATTTTTTCATGATGGGATGTTCAGGTCATCCAGATCATAGAGGTTAGATGATTTTCAGCAGTATATTAGCGTTTCAAAAGAAACAGCATATGTAATGAAGCTTTATCCACAGGTGTTGTGGATAGCGAGGACATTCCACTCAACTTGAGCAGGGAATTGCTCCAGGACTCTGCTCTCATCCGGAGGCTTCGCACCGTCATTCAGAACAGGGTCATCCGGTTCCTCTTTGACAAATCTCGGAAGGACCCGGAGAGCTACGCCAAATTCTTCACCGACTATGGAATTTTCATCAAAGAAGGTAAAGGGAGATTTAATTTTGGGAGTTTTACTTGCTTTTGTTTCTGGTTTCTTTGGTCAACTTCTTTTTCTTCTTTTTTATTTCTTACGGACATGCTTAATGGGGGAATCATTTTGATTTAGTTCTTATTTAGTCTGGAAAAGAGATCTTTGATGCATGCAAGCTAGTTCTGTAATCAACATTTAGATTAAAGATCTGTTTTAAAGAATGTATGATGTGATATTTGTGGTAACTCCTTGTTTGGATGACAGGTATCCTCTCTGCACAAGAGCAAGTGGAGAAGGAAGAAATCGCAAAGCTTCTCCGGTACGAGAGCTCAGGCAAGCCAGCGGACGAAGCAGTTACACTTCCCGAGTATATCAGTCGCATGGCCGAAAACCAAAAGGATATTTACTATCTAGCAGCTCCGTCAAGGGAATTGGCCGAGTCCTCTCCCTATTTTGAAGCTCTTAAGGTTGGTTAGTTGATGATGCTAGTGACGAATTGGTGTAGTTGTTAAGCTATTGGATGCAGATAACATTACCAAGGAGTCTATTACTAGCCCTATCTCACTTTCCCTTGATTTCTGAAAAGATTCTTTTATATTGTTTAATATCTTTAACGCTAGTAGTATGTAATGACATTATAAAAATTATAATCTCAATGACAATAATAATAACAGTATCAAAATTGGTAGCATAAAAAAAATCAAGGAATGGAGAAGGTGTGGTCTCTAGGGCCTACTGTTTGACTCCTTGGTGGCTGAACGCTTGTGGATCCAAGTGTGTGCAACAAAATTTGCAAAAAAAACTGCAGTGGACAGTACATAACCCTGTGGCCATAGGGTTATGGTGCTTAAGGGGACCATCACCATCTAATTGGGGTACCCATAACCTGTTGGATCTGGATGCTTCACTGCTATCACTTGGCATAAATACGGGCATTAGGCTAGCGTGAGTGGCCATTTTGAGGGGTGTGCAGCAACTTTGTTGGCCAGCACACATGAACACTCATATGCCTTCCCTTTGCAATGTTATATTCTCTCTTTCTCCATAAGCATCTTTAGCTTTTATGCCATTTCCCGGTGTCTATATTTGTCATTTAATATGCTTTAGCAAGATCGCAATAGACTCCATATTATATCTCTAGGTAGTTCATGACTCAGTGCAGTGATAGTAACAGTAAGTAACATTTTGTTAGTTATCTCTCTTATTTTTTTCTTCTTTTTCTGTTTTCCTTTTTTTTCCCATAATATCCAATTTTCTGTAATACAACCTGCGCCGCTGATCATGGTGGCCAGTGAATAGGATCTTGAGCATGGAAATAGCTTCCTCCCTGGAGCTAGTGTTCTTCCAGTCATGGCTCACGACACGTTCCACACTTGTTTATCGATGGAAATGATGCCAAAGCCCCCTTCTAAATCCCAAATGTATCTAATCGCCCTCCAAGAGCTCTGTGCACTTGCGGCGAGTCTTTTCCATCCCTCTAGCATTCAGCCAAAATGGTTACAACAGCAAGTGTGCATCACCCCTGGCCCAAAGCCAAATTTTCCCATGACCGTGTGTTCATGTCACCCGCCCCGCAAGCCAAATTTTTTCATGACAAGATGGTCACGTCATCTGGATCATAGGGGTTAATATGGAACCTCGATTTTTTTTATCTTTTTTTTTGGCTGGCATCATTATAAATATATTATATCTCAACCTTGGTTTCATTTGGCTAGTAGATAACTATAACAAAAAATAAATTCATAATTTTTCTTGTTTGGCACATCATAGTGTTAGGCATAATGGCATCCTAATGGATGACCAAAGTCGAGCATTTATTTTCTTCAAGTGGTACCTATCATACAAATATTTACAATTTTATAAGCAAAAAAAAAGAAAAGAAAAAGAAAGAAACAAGAACTAGCAGTTTGAATATTTACATCAATTGTTAGTGTTGCGGTCAGGCATAGTAGCACTCTACCAACTTGAATCACTGAGTGATTATTTCATTAGGTTCATCTGCCCACCAAGTGACGTGCATTTGTGAGCTGTATGCACAGGTCATTGTCATTTTTTTTTTTTTTTTTTTTTTTTTCCCTAACCAAACTCCACTACAATATATTGCCAAATCACTTTTTTTGTGCGATGGCAAATAATTTTGAATAAAATTCAATCATTCATTCTAAGTAATTTGATGAATAATTTATTTACGGCTGGGAGAGCACTGGCTCCAGGGTAGACACTATTTTGCTCAGGAGCCTATGCCCACTCTGACCCAGGGTGGAGGGTGTATTACACAAAGTTGAACATTGCAAAAGTATAAGAAATGACTAACAAAATGTATCTTATTGTTAATGTTATTTCACAGAGTTATAGACTACCTAGAGGGGGGGGTTCTTAACCTGGGGTCCATGGATAGGTTTCAGAGGGTCCATGAGGATCAGATAAAAGTTAACATTGTTATTATTATTATTATTTTTTTTTTTTTTTTTTTTTTTTTTTTTTTTAATAGATTGTATACTTTAAAGTCTAATGATACTTTGTGTATTTCATATATATATATGAGACAATCAAATTCAATAAGCAAAGTACATTACATACTTTGCATATAAAGTTGGGAAGGGGTCCATTACTCTAAAGCGGTAAGAACCACTGACCTAGAGAGATAAGGAGTCTGTGCAAAGAAAACATTCTCTTACCATCTTGATACGGTATGTCAAAATACAAATAATAGACCTTGAAAGTGGCAAAAAAAAAACAAGCAAAACACACATATGCAGAAAAAGGGATAATAACATTGCAAAAGGGAGACGAGGAGTCTTGACACCACACACGTTTGTGTACACCCAGCTTACAAGCCACACACACAGGAGAGTCGGCAGCCAAGAAAGCCTAATGCCTGAATTATAGGACACGCAGGCAGCGAAGCACCTGGATCCAATGGGTTAAGCTGCAGAAGCTAGTAATGCGATTTTGTTCAGTTTACATTCAGCAATCACAATCTTGTGAAGGCAAACCAAGTCACTTCTGTGCCAGATGATGTTTGTAGAGAGACCTATAAAATATTTGGTGAAGCTGGTTAAGGCAGTAGAATTTGCAATCTCTTGTTCACCAGAAAAATTGAGGTGTTTATACCCTCAATGCTGCCATTTGTTGAGGTTAAGGTGGTGCCATATAGTACATTTTTTCTGAATATGAAGACCAAGTGGCTTCATTATAAAGGCTCTAGCAAGGACAGAAAGGCCATGGAAATCATAATCTTTGTATGTGGATAACTACAAAGATTGATTGTTTCTTGCATGGTCTTTAGATTGCAGAGACAAATGTCCATCCATATGACTTGCAGTAAAGAATGGGTTAAATTGCAAAATGTGTCATTGCCTGCAAATCAAATATAGTTGTAGGTATTGTTATTCCCAAATATTTATGCAGTATTTTATGTTATGATAGAATACATTGATATGTAAGATGCTGAATCTAGTTTATTTGTTGCTGAGAGAAGTCTAGAAAATTATGAGCTACATGATATTTCCATGTCAATTTAGTATCTAAAATTACTTCTAGAAACGAATGATAGCTAAATGAAGAAATATCTTTAATTTAAATATCATTTGTTGTCATGGGCATTAAATTTCATTTGAATAAAGATGTTTAATATTGACTGACCCTTCTCTATGTAAAACAGTCAGTTAATTCAATGAAATACTGTTGGAGAGACGAATCATGATTTTGTACATAGAATATTGCATCTTTAGTTAACAAAGTAGTTCTTCCCACAGGGCAGTAATAAAGAAAAGGATTTATAAAATATCAATAATGAAAGAGGAGCCAAGGGAGGTCTTTGTGGTACACCAAATTGCAGATCTTTGTGAAAATTTTTGCTGTTAAACTGAAAGAAATTAACTACTTTTTCTTATTCAAAGCCTGTGTTTGTTTGTTTTTAGTCATCTTCTAAATATTGAGGCATTTATGATTTTTGCTAACATTCTACATAATAGTGTGGGCACAGAAACTGATAATTTTCTATCTTCCCTGAATATTTGCCTTTAAAGTTCAAATCTTTTGGACAATTTAACCCACTTGATCTGGGTGCTTTTCTGCCTGCACTTGGCCCAAAATCTGGGCATTATGCTTACTTGAGTTGCAACTCTCCTAGCTGTATGTCTTGTGGATTTGACAAGCCACAATGCACTTGTGTGCAGTGTCAAGTTTCTTTACCTCCCCTTTGCAGTATTATAATCTCATTTTATCCATAAGTGTGTTTTTCATTTGTGCCATTTTTGAAGGCCGTTATTTATCATTTGATATGCTCTATGAAGATGGTAATTAACTGTTTTCCTAATTTTGTTATTATCTAATTATTTAATTTTCTCTAATTCACCCTGTGCCCCCAGTCACAATGGGCAGGAATAGGCTCCTGAGCAAAATAGTGTCTTCCCTGGAGCCAGTGCTCTTTCAGCCATGGGTCACAGATGGTACATTCCACCCTTGTTTACCACTGGAGATAATGCAAGATCCCTTTCCTAAATGCCCACTGAGTCTAATCTTCTTACGAGAGCTTTCTGCACTCATGGGGCATCACTGCGGCCTTCAACCAAATTTTTCAGGATGACATTCCCATGACCCAGCCCTCAGCCAAATACTTTGATGACAGCATATACCTTTCATTTCACAGTCATCTGGATCCATTGGGTTAAGATTATAAGTAGTTGATTTTTGGATATTGACAAATTGCATGTGGGAGATCACAGTGAATCTGAATGTTTTGTAATAACTGGCATAGGGAAATGGTAATGACTTGGGCGGCAACTTCCAGTGACTACAAACAGTGTTACTTCCTCAGGAGTATATGGATCTAGTTAAAGGACAGAACATTCTTATAGTGGATGTTACCATTAACTGTTGAGGATAGAAAGTCTCTCAGTCTAGCCAGGGACACAGAAGCCTTGTTAATCATATTTAGGATAGCTTATGGATCCTGAGTTACAGAGGAGTTGATTTAAGATTTTTTATTTGTTTATTACAAAATAAAGGGCAATTTGCCAAAAATTAAGCCTCAAGTACTAGACTTTTGAGTAAATCAAGGATTAAATGGGCAAAAGCCAAATTGAAAAAAAAATATTGGCCAAGAATATAAGTGAATTCCTGTGCAACTCCATATTGTTTGTTTTTTTCTTTGTTTCTTTTTCTTTTTCTATCAGATTACTTCTATGAGAAGCCAGTACCAGCAAATCTGTATGGGACTGCATATATGGGACATAGAATTGAATCCAGTTCTCACTAACATACTCATCTCCTCTTTTGAACATAGAAATTGACATGCTGCTGCTGCTTTTTCTTTTTATTAGTGGTCAAGCACAAGCCAATTCCTAATAGCAAACTTCTAAACCTTTCCTTCCCCTCAGAAACGCAACGTGGAGGTCCTCTTCTGCTACGAATCCTACGACGAGGTGGTCTTGATGCAGCTGCAGCAGTTTAGCTCCCGGAAAATCGTGTCCGTCGAGAAGGAGTTGCGGCAGGACAAGGAGGACGTGAACTTCGACGATGGTGGGTCGAGTTATTGGGTTCGTCTGGTGGATTAGTCTTTCATTTCCTTTCTTTATTTTTGTGAATTGCATTGCATTTATCTTCACTTTTTCATGGAAGGTGTTGTTGTTCAGATAGCTCTTGAATTTGTATCAAGATTTAGGTTATGATTATTTAGGATAGATGTTCAGATTGTGAGAATATTGGATATTAATGTTTTTCCATTTATATGTTTATTAGAAGTATTTATTTCATGGTTATTTTTTTTCTAGTTTTTATTTATTTATCATTTATATATATATAGTTGTTGTTTTTATAAATTTTATTATTACATTTTTATATATGTATTTTCCCCTTTAATCCCTTTTCTCCATTTTAAGAAAAAAAAAATTCTTATTTTGTTGTTTGTTTAACCTAATTTTTTTTAGCTATCCTTGTTGGTAGACTTTGCAAGTCTTTAAAAAAATAATAGTACTAATTTGCCTTTAGAGAGAGAGAGAGTGTGAGTGTGAGTGTGAGTGTGAGTGTGAGTGTAAGTGTAAGTGTAAGTGTAAGTGTAAGTGTAAGTGTGTGTCTTTGTCTGTCAAGTGGACATTCTTCTCCAGTAGAATTTGAACCCCTTTGCTGTCCTGTTTCAGCTGAAAGTGGCCTGCGCCGCACGGAGGCCAATGAACTGATGAACTGGTTGAAGACTGTGCTAGCTGGCCGTTGCTGGACAGTTAAGGCCACGCCCCGCTTAGAGACTCATCCTTGCGTGGTGACGGTAGAGGAGATGGGGGCCGCCAGGCACTTCGTAAAGACGCAGTTCTCTCAAGTCTCGGAGGAAGCTAGATACTCGCTCCTGCAGCCTCAGTTGGAGATTAACCCTAAGTAAATATGTGATCTTTTATTCGCCTTTTGTGTTTTAAATTTATATGTGGATATGTTGTAAGTCGGCAGTCAAGACTATTTGTCGTTGTAGATTGGTGTGTGACGTGTAATTGGAGATACGTAATAGATATATAGTTTTGAATCATTAGTAAAGATACTGGTGCTTTTATTTGAGTTACATTGAATACTCAGTTTTGTTTGTGGTACAAGACACTAAATTGTTTGTGATAAAGTACCCTCACTTTTCCATGCTCAACTTGAGAGAGAAAATACATGCTGACACTAAATTATTTATACTTTCATATGATGCTTTTATTTATCCATTACATATCCAAATGCTTAAATGGTAACTTCTACCTCTTCATTTACAGCCACCCAGTAATAGTCAAGTTGAACAGTCTGCGCGAGACCAATCCCCGACTGGCTGAATTGACAGCAAAGCAGGTTAGTCTCTTATAATGAGTGACTATGAGTTGAGATAAAACTCTTAAACTAATCATAGAGATCAGTGAAATATAGGATATCAAAGTACTAGGAATTTTGTAGGCAATTAAAAAAAAAAAATGTATGCTTCAGAGTAAAAATGTAGATAAAGCTAGTATCATTGGCCTTTGTTCTTACATTAGTCAAAAGAAATTGGTAGAAACATTTTCCACTATTTTATTTAAATTTATAAAACTTCTGAGAGAATGTTTTTGTGGATAGCATATGGAAGATTTAGTATAAAGTTAAAGAGGTTTTTAATAATCTTATTTATTTCCAGCTCTTCAACAATGGTATGGTGTTAGCAGGACTTGTGGACGATCCTCGTACGGTTCTTTCTTCTATGAACGAGTTGCTGGAATTGGCACTTGAAAAGCACTAAAGTGTTGATTTTTTTTTTTTTTCTTTTCTTTGTTTGGTTGGTTTCTGTGTTCTGCCCACTTGTGCTGTCTTTATGGTCTAGTTAAGTTGTATATGAAGTACAGAATTTTTGTTATTGATTAGAATTTTTGTTGCATTAACACCAAAATAAGTTAAAGGCAAGATCAGATGTATAACTTTTGTAAATAAGTTCCAGCAGTCGTTTGTCATTAGTTAGTTTTTTTTTATCTTTATTGGTTACTTATATAATACTTTATATATAACCCTTTTGTATAATGAAAAGCAGTATGTATATATGAACATATAGTAATAAATGTATTTCATATAATTGTTGTTTCAACCCCTCTACAAAGATTTTATATATAAGCAGGTAATTGACAGACATAAATGACCGAAACTATTTTATTGCATTTGAAATGACAACAATATGTACATATCTGCAAGGATGGCATGCCAGCCGGTGGATGACATGATACAAAGCAAATGACTTTGTGACCTAAGTACGTCGGCTGAGATCATCTGGTCACAGGTGTGGCCAGGGGGTCAGTGTGCCGCACCCACCTTCCTGTTTCTTCGTCCTTGGCTTGGTGGTGTTCTTGCTACAGCTCTCCCCCTAAACCTATGCCCTAGAATACAGTCATTTACTGCATCTCTAGAGCACGTTTCTGCTTCACGAAATGCTCATTTTCTGTGCCCCTTGAGCTTCCATCTGCTGTATCGGCAATCCTCATATCTTACACTATGCCAGTTACCAGCCAACAAGACACGGCGGGATCGAGGAATGTGCTCACAGAGTTTACCAGAGCCGCCTCCTCAACTAAATGTTGTACCACAATTATTGTGGTACAAACACCTCAGCGACCTTTGTTTCTTGTTTGTCACTTGGGCTGCTAAACTTAGGAAAATTAACACAATAGTAATGATGATAATAGAAAGAAAATAATCAAATGGTATCATTCCCAGTGTGGCAGACTTGGGTTTTCATTACCTTCAATACCACAGGTATCACAGGTGATGGTAGAGATAGTCAGAACAATCAGTAGCTTGCATAAAAACAGCCTCTTGTCTGTAAAATATTTACAAGGAATAATATTAAAATGCACCAAGTACAGCCAGAAGGGTGAAAGAGTTCTATATAGATATATATAAATACATTAAAAAGGAATACTGTTCTCAAGTCCTGACAATAAGCACAGCCTTTCTGCTTCAAGATTTCAAAGGTGGCTGGGGTGCAGTCGATGAAACGATGCGAGGTGATGCAAGACACTGTCGTGGTGGCGGTGCGGCACTGTCTGGGGGTCACGAGAAGAATCTGATTCGAGTACACCTGCAGTTCAGACAAATCTAATGTGCTCTCCAGTTTTACCTTTGATCACAGGGAATCACAGGGAGTGAGAAATCTGACCATAGGCAACCCCAGGTGACAAAATTTCCATCTGAACTCCAGATATTAACCTCCTCCGGGCAATCAAAGCATGACTGGTGGAAATGAGATGACAGGTACAGAGTGGAAGTAGAGGAAAATTAAATTTCACAAACATAAACCCAGACTCTTCTGGAATCTCACTATTCTGAATGATGACTATTATTACTATGTTGCAGACACATGCTTATACAAAATAACACACCTTTGATGTATATTTATAAAAACTATGATAAAATAAGTACAGTAAGAAAATACAAAGAAGATTTAAAGAAACCTGTATATGATATTAAAATTAAATATGCAATAGCAAAAGCCATGCTGCACCTTAGGTAGAAAGTGTCATTTTAATTCCATTTAAATGAGCTTTTTAAACCGTCATTCTAATTCATTTTGTCTTCATGAGCTTTATCTTGGAGAGAACAAGGGTTACGAAAGTCCAAATCAATACTACCATGCTAAAATAGTTTTGTAAAAATTTTAAAATAATGAATTTTTCTATCTTTTATTCTATGTCAGTAAATGAAAATAATTTGTAAAAAAGTGTCAAGAAAGAAGAAGTATTTTCAAATGCTTTGATGCCCATCTTCAGTAAAAGATGTGATAGTATCACCGATTATGAGCCTTGGGTAGTTGGTTTTTAAGGCTCACTTCCACTACGAAATTTGGAAAACAAATGTTGGTGACACAAACTACCAAAGTCTCATAATTTATGATTGTGTCACTTATGTACAAACTTCTAATTTGCATTATAAAACCTGATGTACCTAAAATCAGTGAAAACACACTGCCACTTAAAATAGGGCTTAATTTGTACACTTTGAACTTTAACAAACATTCAGAAAATATGTATTCTGGAAAAGATACTTGCTACACAACCAATGTTTTCACTGACTTCATAGGCACGTTTATGGGCAACTACTGATCTGGCCAGAAATCATTCCCTTACATGAAGTCATATTTTCCTCTTAACACAGACGATACTTTCTGGAGATCCTACAAATGATATGGAAGAATGGTCTTGCCTATAACATTTCCTAAAACTTTTTTTTTTTTTCTTCTTTTCCTCTTTTGTTGTTCGTAAATGTCATGATTTCAAATAAGAAAATGATGCCAATGGACAAGTCAGTATCTCCCCTTCATTCCTTTATATGATGGACTATTACCTACAAGTTTGTACACTGGCGAACGTGTAGCACGCACTCAAGGAAGGACCTGTGTTCACGTTGCCGTACTGCCACCCAGACAACTGTGAGAAGCACGCCCATGAACGACCAGCATCAAATACTCTGACAAGAATATAATGTTATATATATAGAGAATTCCATTTTCAGAGTATACATTCTTTTTCCTGTCCTTGTGGTCAATATGGTATACATCTGCAGGGTGTGATTCTCGTTGCAGGACTGCAGCAGAGGGCCCGTGCTTCTCTTTCCCCTCTGTTGGTTTTGTTGTGCGACTCCAAGAGGAAAAAGTATATGGAAGGAAATGCACCTGAAGAATGTCATATCCCTGAATAGGCTCCAGAATATAATGACAACTACTGAAGAGACGTTGCAGCTGATCAAAGAATAATGAGCGTATGAAATGTTTACAGAAGGAAATAAATATATAATTATTTATGGGGATAATGTATAAGTTGGAGGGTTGTATCACTGCAAAAATACCTGAGAATCACTGGGTGAAGATAATGCTGTACATAATAACCAAGTTGCACAACAAAGCCCAACAGAGAGAAGCTCTATGACAGGAATATGTTGCAATAATGCAGACTCAGCACAATGTCTTTCTTGTCCTATGCTGCACAAGTCACATATAAAAATAGTTTAGTTTTGTGTTTCTTTCCAGTGTTAAATTGAAGCTTTTTCATGCCTAAATCTCCATATCTTGTAAATACTTTGGGATGATACTCAATTGTAAAAAATCTTCAGGGTAAAAATCCTTTTTTAACTATGACAAAATAAACAATGGTACTAATACTGCATAGACTAATGGTTTTGGGCAAATTGGTATGGGAGAAGCATCAACAAGTGCAGTGTGTGCTGGAGTTTAGTAAAGATAATACTGGTGTCTAATCACTGTCCAAGCACAACCCACAAGAGCCGCAGCTACCACATCCATTGCCGTTGGTGCTCGGGAGATAGATGTGTGCAAGTGGAAAACAAGGCATGCTTAGCTTCGGTATCTTACCATTGCACTTCAATTGTTAGCAGTGAAATCAGGATTTGGGAGGTCTACGTGATATTCCAAAATATCGTTATTTCAATGTAAATATTCAAAGTCAACCCATCGACGCGCACGTAACTGATTTCCTCTGGACGAATGAATTTACTCACTACTGACAGTGGCGGATCTCTCCCAAAGGCCTGAACTGCATGGTGGGACATGTGGCGGCAGTAAGGGGAGGTTGTGGTAGTGGAGGAAGGGAGGAGACATACTGAGAGGAAATGGAAGTGATGGTTGTGGAAAGTCTACTTGATAGAAAAAAGGGTGTTCTTTGTGATCCTAATTTACAATAGTAGGAAAAGTCTACAAAATCACCTACATTGAGTACATAGCTATTCATCTTGCTGGGGCATAGTGAACCAACACTCTCAGTTGACAACAGAGGACAGTGTCTTTGTTAAACAATACAACTTGTTTATGTCACAAATCATTAGTTTTGTACACATACTTGGCACAAATAGGACCTTGCAGTTCAAGCCTATATACTTTTTTTAACATATGCACACTTCTTTCAACATTTGCACTGATACTTTGTCTGATAAAAATCAACATAGATGCTCACAGAGGACTTACTAACCATGAATATCAAATCTGAACAAAACACTGCATCTAGTTGGATTTCAATGAACTCCAAGGCCCATGTCATGGAGAGGAATATGATTGACCCAGATTTGTCAAGCCTCTGGCGGCTACTCTTTTGAACCCACTTTCCATCCATCTTTTCCGAGGAAGATGAAGGTCCTTTACAAGTAGGATTGCCATCATTAACAAGAACACCAACCTAGGCATCTTGGCTCCTGATCCAAGCCCACTCAATTCTTGACACAAATTCAATGAAACTGGAAGAAGGCTGAATACTTTTGCTCCTCAGCTGTTTTGCCCAGGTTGGGTTAGCATGGAGGCTGGATTAGGACTCATAGGATGCCGCATACTGAGGGTGTAGACTTTAGCTCTGCCCTGCTGTAGGGATCATGGAATGTAGCACTTCCACCGCTGTCAACACTGGGCCGCACTTGTGGTCTTGGGTTTAATACTTGGCAGTAACACTAAGTGATATGGCAAGTCCTTTCATTACACTACATTACACTTGTTTTCTCTCGATTCTTGGACCATTCAATAATAGTAATCATAATAATTATCATAAAAAATGGTTATCTAGTAATAATAATAATAATGATAATAATGAACAATAATAATGAATGATAATAATTATAATAATAATAATAATATCTTATCAATAATAATGAAATAAGAATAAGAATAATTAAGACTGTACACTATATAACACTTCTACAGGAATGCTTCATATATACAGCAGTGACACGCGTCACCAGGCCCGACCCCAGAGCCACCTTAGTCAGTTATCAATGATGCAAAATCACCAAAGTCAAATTCAAAGTCTGCGGCTGATGCATTACTGCTAGAGGTGGGCGGGTTGGGGGTTGAGGGTTGTGATGTCCGTACACTGTTATTACCATCACTGTTTGACCTTTGACTGGCCACTGAAGTTTGAGGTGCATTAGGTCCACTGTTCACTGCTGCAGGGCCACTTTTGACTCTGTTCATATTAGCCTGCGGTCCGTTCCCTGGAGCCTGAATCGCCTGTCCCTGGCTCATGGGGCTCTGGCCTGGTCTGGAGCCGGGGGGACCACTGGGGTTTTGGTTCATTCCTCCAGGGGATCCACGGTTCATGGCACCAGCTGTGCTTCCAGGCGGTTGCACTCCCATGGCTGCTGCACCCATGGCAGCCGCAGCTGCTTGGGACGTCGGCCCTTGTTGCTGACCCATGCCTGGATTGCTAAGGGGTCGCGTGGGCCCACCCATCCCAGGGTTGCTGAGTGGTCTCGAGGGTCCACCCTGACCCATGGTAGCCGGACTACGAGGGTGCATCTGGCCCATTGTGGCAGGAGATCGTGGATGGGCCATGCCACCCATGTTGGCTGGACTGGGGGCCTGGCCTGGACCACTCATCTGGCCCATGTTCACAGGACTAGCTCCTCCCATCTGCCCTCGGTTGGCAGGACTCATCGGGTGGCCGGTTCCACTCATCTGAGCCATGGCGGCTGGACTTCGAGAGCCAGCCATGCCCGACATAGCTGCTGGGTTCCTGCCCTGGGCCGCTGGGTTGCCCATCATCTGGTTGGGGCCGGCGGGCATCTGACCCATGGTGGTCATCTGCCCCTGCTGGCCTGGGTACTGAGAGGTGACTTGGGCGCCACCCATCCCTCCGGCCTGACTCATCTGCATCCCCATCCGACCCTGAAACAGAGAGAGAGAAAATGAGCAATGTTGCCGGAAGCCCTGAATTGATTGAGGAATCAGAACAGTTGACGTTAAAGAGTTGCATAATGTACTAGCCTTCCCACCCTTTGATGTCACCTTCCCTTACGTCAACAATACCAGACCTTGGACCACGGGGAAACTTTTACGGCTTAGCCAGTTTTGCATGAAACTAGCCTGAAGGATTCTTAGACTAAAGAGATTAGCACTGTGTATATGTGAATGTTAACCTGAGTGTAACTATGAATACGTGTGTGTGTGTGTGTGTGTGTGTGTGTGTGTGTGTGTGTGTGTGTGTGTGTGTGTGTGTGTGTGTGTGTGTGTGTGTGTGTGTGTGTGTGTACACCAGAGCATAGGTGTGCATGTGTATGTATGTATGCGTGTGCCAGGGCATAGGAGTGCATGCAATTGTGTGTGTGCACATGCATTTCTGTGTGTATCTGAAAGAATGTGTGTGAGAATGCACACATACATGTGCATGTCTGTACACACATCCCTTTCACTATGTATCTTATCAACAAATGCTGCTTCTTACTGCAAGGGACCACCACCTCAAGCCTTTGGTTCAACTGTTTTAAATCCTTTTGTCTTATAAATAATTGAAGAACTACAGTGTTGCAGGAAACATCACCTGATATTTCCAGCAATCTGCAATGCTTTCCATTTGCAGGGATATTCATGACACTATTAGCATTCCATTTACATCAAGCTCTAGCTGAGCAATAATTCATGTTCTTCCTATCTCACTTTAAGGTTATTATCAACTGCAGTGTTACCTTTTTGACACTTGAAAGAGATGGCTGCCGTACCTTAGCTGATTCTGCCTGTAACATCAAGATAAGTTCTTTATTTCTCACGTCCGGCTATTGCAATGGATGATCCAAAGCTAAGCCTTGCCATCATGGTGACAAACATCATGAAGGTATCGTATCACAGAAGGGGAGGACTTCTGCACTGGCCCATCTCTCCGAGAGGGAGAGCTGAATTCAGTGGGGATACGTTGCAATTTTTCCGCGAAGGGTATGTGCACTACAAGACACAAAGCCAAAAAAAGCCTTGTGATGCCATGTTCTTTCAATTCTGACACTGAATACTTGCATAAGAATAAGCATGGTAGCGTTCATACCTACATATTCAGTATTTTATACAATACTCTCTCTAGCAGAAAAGTAAAGAACTTATCATGGCAGATCCCTAAGGTCCTGTTAATAACACTATTCTACTAAAACTACACAGTACTGGTAACTGACCTATTATTAGTTGTCTACAATATCAAAGAATTAATTTTCACTGGATAAACAAGCATTTCAAAACATTATGACAAGTCTTAAAGATATAAAATTCAAAGTGCTCAGTGAAGCACAATAATAATTTCAATTAAAGATTAAAACAAAAAACACAAGCA
>NC_061831.1:2270936-2275936 GCF_019202785.1 Penaeus chinensis
AGTTCTTGCTTTTACATTCTTCCACAATCAATTCACAAACACCGGTAATCAATTTCACGAAACACATCTCGTAGGAGTCTCCAGCGGGGTTCACACTGTTCTATCGCGCCGTCCTGTACATCGCGCAGCACTTCACAATTCGCCAAAAAAATTAACGTGCGCGGTTCCCTGTAGGCCCAGAGAGAGGTCGAGTGTCTGGCGGCGTGAATGCGGGCCGGCGCGCGTCCGAAGAGGGGGGGGAAGGGACGGGGGACCCCATTCCTACCATAGCAATCCCGACTGGAAATCCCTCACTGGCTGCCCTTTGCTTCACCCTCCCTCCCCTCCCGCCCCTCCCTGCCTACCTCCTGCTCTCTGCTACCTCTTCCTCCCTACCTCCCGAGCCCTGCCCTCTTCTCCCCACCTCCCCCCACCCCATCTTCCGCCTCCCTCCACCCAAGCCTGGTTCAGCACTCATTAATTCTTCCAATTCGCTGATAATGTACCGCACACGCACCCTCCCTCTCCCACACGGCGACGACGCCGCCAACGAATCTCCGCCGGACGGGGAACTAAAGCTCTCCAAATTCCCACCGAAGACAGGAGCTCAACACCACAATAAAAAAAAAAAATATATATATATATATATAAAGTAAAAAATACCCTCTAAATTACTCCTTTACCGTTCAGCCGAACAAGAGAAAGAGAGAGAGAGAGAGAGAGAGAAAATAACGCCAAGGTTGCGCAGCGGCGGTGGCGGCGGAGGCAGCGTCACACAAGGACCCCACAGCACACACACACACTAAGGACCGCGCAGCCCGAGAGGAACTCCTATGCAGCTGCATTCTAATCTCTCGCTGAAGTCACATCCGGGAAGACTACTTCCACGCTCTCGCCGCGAAGGCCCCGCCGCGTCCTCCCGAAGGAGCTCCGTGTTTACTGTAACATACCTCTCCCCACATAAATCACGTGTTTATCAACACTGGCGCGGGAGGTGGAAGGAGAGAAGGGCGGGGGGGACGGGGAGAAAGGGAGCGGGGCGGAGGGGAAGGGGGGTAGAGAGAGGGAGAGGAGGAGAGAGAGAGATAGAGGGAGAGGGAGAGGAGAGAGAGAGGGAGAGGGAGAGGGAGAGGGAGAGGAGAGAGAGAGAGGGAGAGAGGGGAGAGAGGAGAGTGAGAGGGAGAGAGGAGAGTGAGAGGGAGAGAGGAGAGAGAAAGAGAGAGAGGAGAGAGAGAGAGAGAGAGAGAGAGAGAGAGAGAGAGAGAGAGAGAGAGAGAGAGAGAGAGAGAGAGAGAGAGAGAGAGAGAGAGAGAGAAGGGTGAGAAAGCGGAAGAGAGAGAATGCAGAAGCGAAGAAGCGAGTGGCAGAAGAAAGTGGAAGGCCTGATCAGCCTTTCCTAATTTTCAGGTGAGAGTAGCGCAGTAACAAGGCCGAGAGTGCAGAGCCCTGAAAGTGCGAGGTGAAGGTGGCTGCCATCAAGCGAGTGTCAGTGGAGCCTCCCTCCTCCTTCTCCTCCCTTCCCCTCCCTCCCCTTCTCGCACTTTCAACCCTCCCCTTCTCCCTCCCCTCCCTCCCGTTCTCTCCCTTTCCATCTTCCCTCCGTTTATCCTTCCTTCTCTCTCTCTTCCCTTCTCCCTCCTCTCTTCCTCTCCCCAGATGGCGAATGTAAAGGGCCCCCGAGGCGAGCGCCGGAGGACCCGAGTGTGTCCTCTCCTCCCCTCCCCTCCCCTCTTCCGTCCCCTTCCATATCAGCTCCCATCCCTCTCCCTCTCCCTTCTCTCTCTCTCTTGCTATTCCCTTCCCTTCACCAGTCTTCTCCCTTCTCCCTTTATCCCTCCCCCCCTCCCCAATCCCCGCACGGCCGTCCTCCACGCGAGCGAACGAACTGCTCCTGCCTTGGGACGGAGCAAGGCGGACGAAGCCTTTACCCGGGGCCCAAGGAGCGAACGAGAGCTCGCCTGAGCCCGAGAGAGCAGCAGCGTGGGTGGGGAAGCGTGGGGGTGATCGGCAGCTGAGTGAGCGAGAGGGGGAGGAGGAGGAGGGAGGGGAGAGGGGCCCGGCCGGGGAGGAGGGAGGCGGGGGAAGGGGGGGGGGAGAGAGGGGAGGGAGGGGAGAGCGGGTGGCGGTGGACCCAGCCGGGACGGGAAGACACAAGAGAGGAGTGTCGCTCACCCGCCTAAAAGAAGTTTAAACTGGGTTCCCAAGCCTGGCCGTCGTCCGGACGTGCACCCAACCCCCTCCCTTTCGTTAAGCCATGCCAAACGTGCCAATACATACCCCCTATTCCCCCCTTCCCACCTCCTCGCCCCCCCATAATCAAAGCCAGGCCCCGAAACGAAAGGCGAAAAGCCCCGTGCTAATAAGGGCGGCCGAGGACGGGAGTGTGTTTGTGGTGACGTGTGGCAACTGGTGGGTGTGGGTGATCACCTCCAGGCCACCGCACGGCACCGCACGGCAGCAACTGTGGCCGACCCCGCGCCAGCACTCGCCCTTTGGATGCCTCGAGACACCGCCGGAGCGCACCCTTGCTCCTGCCCCTCGCCCTCGGACTCAGGCTGTGTGTCTTTCTGTGTGTGTGTGTGTCTCTCTGTCTACATGACTAGTCTTCCTTCTGTAGCTCCCTCTCTCCCTCTCGTGCCCTGTAATATCTCTATTTGTGTTTACGTCTAAGGGACTGATTCATTCTCATTCTCTCTCTCTCTCTCTCTCTCTCTCTCTCTCTCTCTCTCTCTCTCTCTCTCTCTCTCTCTCTCTCTCTCTCTCTCTCTCTCTCTCTCTCTCTCTCTCACACACACACACACACTCACACACACACACTCACACACACACACACACACACACACACACACACACACACACACACACACACCACGCTGATAATTTCCACGGAAGTCCTCGATTGCTTACTTGCTCTCTCTCTCTCTCTCTCTCTCTCTCTCTCTCTCTCTCTCTCTCTCTCTCTCTCTCTCTCTCTCTCTCTCTCTCTCTCTCTCTCTCTCTCTCACACACACACACACACACACACACACACACACACACACACACACACACACACACACACACACACACACACACACACTGTTAAAACTCCCGTCAACCTCCGCAAACAGGTTATGTATGTACCATTGCGAGGAATGCCGGCTGTTACGGAAACCGAAGAACGCAAGGCCGGCGGAGGAGACGGACGGGAGACGCTGGGCGGGGGGGGGGGGGTAGTTATGATTTATATAGTATGTTATGGGGACGGGAGGGAGGAGGAGGAGGGGGAGAGGGAGAGGGAGAGGGAGAGGGAGAGGGAGAGGGGAGAGGGAGAGGGAGAGGGAGAGGGAGAGGGAGAGGGAGAGGGAGAGGGAGAGGGAGAGGGAGAGGGAGAGGGAGAGGGAGAGAGGGAGAGAGGGAGAGAGAGAGAGAGAGAGAGAGAGAGAGAGAGAGAGAGAGAGAGAGAGAGAGAGAGAGAGAGAGAGAGAGAGAGAGAGAGAGAGAGAGAGAGAGAGAGCCATCGCTGTGATAGGCCGCGTGGCATAGCAGGCAGGGAAGGAAGGGGGCGAGGGAGGCGAGGGACGAGGCGAGGAGGGAGGCGAGGGACGAGGCAGGGGACGAGGTGGCGTGAGGGTTGGTGGCGTGTGTGGCGGCGCCCCTCGGCCGTCCTGACCTTGCGGACCTCCACTGCCCCTGGCCGCCTCGCTCGCAGCGCCACCGCCAAAAACGGCGGAACCACGCAATAACCTGGATGCACGCGCGCGCACGTCGGCCGCTCGCCGCGTCTGCCTTCGCGCTTCCGTCTCGCGCTTCCTCAAGCACTCGCCCGGAATGAGACACATGCATGCATACACAAGCGCGCAGGGAACAGTTTATCACAGAAACACGCATACATAGGCCTATATGTATGCATGCATCAATACTTACATTTTCATCCATTGCTTACATTTCATAAATACATCCATGCATATATATATATATATATATATATATATATATATATATATATATATATATATATGTATATATGTATATATATGCATATATATATATATATATGTATATATGTATATATATGCATATATGCATAAATATATCTATATATATAGATAGATAGATAGATAGATAGATATGTGTGTGTCTGTGAGTACATACAAGTGCAGAGAGAGAACGAGAAAGACAGAAAGATAATGAAAAAGAGAAAGAAGATCCAGAGACCGAGAAGGAGCGAAACAGCCTGAGCGCGCGCGCGCGGGTGCATCACTCATCTCGGCCGCAATAACACATCGCCTTGGTCTAAGCCGTCATCAGCTGACAGTCTCCGACCGCCGCAGCCCGACGCCGCAACCGCATTTTCTTCCTCCCACGCGGCGCAACATGCTAGGCCGCAGAGGCGCTTGCTCGCAACACGCCTTCCAGCTTGCAACAAAATCCTGTGCAATCGCTCTCATGGACACGAGCCGCCAGAACGCGGCCCAGCCTCGCCTCTCTTATCACTTCCTATTTCTCTCCTCTCCTTACTTCTCATTTATTTCCTCTCCGCCCTCTTCCTCTCTCGTCTGCTCACTCCATCTCTCTTCTCACTTCCTCTGTCTCCTCCGGACGCAGGAGGCCCTTTCGAGTCCCTCTCTGCCCCTCTGCAGGTGCTCCAGTCCGCTCAGGTGTTGACGTACGCGGCCGCCCTGTCCTAGCGGGACCCCCCTCCCCTCCCCCCTCCTTCCTCCCCCTCTCCCCCCATCTCATCCAACATTCCCCATCTGCGGAGAGATTTAAGCCTCCACTCGTTACACATGCAGAGCATACCCGCACTACGAGAGCGCGGATAAACACACACACACACACACACACACACACACACACACACACACACACACACACACACACACACACACACACACACACACACACACACACACACACAACCCTACTCGCCCCAGAGAGTACACCCCCACCCCCACACACCCACTCCCCTCTCCCGCCCGGCGCCGCCCCGTTACTCGAGCCCGCGGAGGCAAAGCGACGCCCGCGAGAGAAGAGGGGGC